>NW_028190507.1:0-91658 GCF_048542155.1 Nylanderia fulva
TTTCTACAAGAGAATAAGGAGCCTTTAAATTCTTAATGTAAAAAATTTCAAGTAATTTTCTTTAATAAAATTTAATTAAAAAATTTAATTAAAAAATTTTTGAACACTGTGTTATATCACATTTAAAATTGTGATTATTTCAATAAAAAAACATTTTATGTGTAAAAAATATATTTTTTATATTTAATAAATTTTATATATATATATGCATATATGTAAAATATTCTCTCTCTCTCTCTCTCTCTCTCTCTCTCTCACACACACACACACACACACACACACACAACGGGGGCCAAATCTCTCAAATTGGTCTCATGATCAATTAGCCTGGATTCGCACCAGGGGCAAAGTCTGTTGGTAATGTCAAACGAATTTAGCCTGGACTTGCACCAGGGGCAAAGTCTTTTGGTCGAGTCTACGAAATTTAGCACGGACTCGAACCAGGGGCAAAGTCTTTTGGTTCAAGTCTACGAAATTTAGCACGGACTCGAACCAGGGGCAAAGTGTGTCGGTAAGGGGCAAAGTCTATCGCACGAAGATGGCGGTCTCTTCTTTAGGCAGGCCTTTGGCGATCTGTCTATTAATCTGTGCCCAAGATAAGAGCGTCTCATGCTCATGAACTCGTCCGGCGGCATGTACGAGATTTATCTTTTCGTAGCGTTCGCGTATTTCGGAAAGGACAGAATTTTATGATGTTATAAATAAATAAATAAATAAAATATTAACCTGACCTATTATAATTATTTTTTAATAAATGTTTCATTATTATTATTATCTAAGTCTAAGTCGTTTAATTAATTTTTAGTTTTTTAATAATTAATTTAATTTATTCTAATCATTTTAATATGAGAAAAATACTATTACGTATATGTTTTATAATGAATTAATATATTTCGGGAGTCGAATTATATATATATTTGACTTTTAATTTTTAATTATTTTAGCAAAGAGTTCCGAAATCTCTTACACACATAATAGGGATTTTGTTCATCCATATAATTCGCAATTAATAAGTATATACCCGCACGGAACAAAAACCTCTAATGGATGTTCAGTAGACGTCCATCATGGAAATTTAAAACCTCCATTAGACGTCCACGTAAACTCTTATGGACTTCTACTAGACATCCATAGTTCCGCATTTGCTATTTCCATTCGACATCCATTAGACATACTCATAGATGTCATATGGATGTAATACAGAGTAATTATGGATATTTCAAAAACTGATGGATGGATAATGGATATACATTAGAGGTTATATAGATGAATAATGAACATCTACTAGAGATGATATAGATGATTTATGGATGTTTCTAAAATATTTCTAGCTTAATTATTAAAGAAGACGATTGGAAACACACACAAAAATGCAGAAATTGTAAAAAAATTTTTCTGTTTTTATTGTAAAATTAATAATAATCACATATACAAATAAAAAATATACAATTAATATAAATAAAAAATATTTTGCAATAACGCACGAATATATTAATAAAAACTTAATAAAAGAAATTTTTACTGAATTTGCAATTAAATATTTAATAAAATAAAATACGTTGAACTCTGAAAACTATTTAACTTATTATATACTATTATAATTAATGTAAATGTATATGGATTGTCCATCTGAAACATACGTAAAATTTATTAATAATAAGCTTATTATTGTAAGACTTAGACAGTAAGCGCGAATTAACCAATCATAATGAGAGAGACGAGAAAGAGACTCGCAAAAATACTATGATTGATCAATTCGCTTACTATCTAAGTCTTACAATATTTATACTTTCCTTTATGTGGCTTACAGTGCTTTTAGTTTTTTTACTCTAAAGTTGCGTTCCGATATTTATACTCACTTCTGAAAATCTATATTATTTGTACATATATATGTAACTGTATAATAGTATATATTTTCAGTACTAATAATTAATATTGGAATGCATTTAATGTTTTATTACCGCTTACATCTTTGTGTGTCATCGAGGCAATGTGAAAATTTTATTTATGTGCAATAGCCTTAGGGCCTGAGGGCCATTACACGTGAACAAAATTTTAGCATTGAATTCATGACACACATGTTAAATTTTTATTTATTTTATTTTTTTAAGAAGTCTCAGATCTGCATATATAAGTTATTTGAAACTTATATATTGCGTTTCATCATTGACTTCCATAAAAATAACCTGAAAATAAACTAGATGTATTATTATTGCACATAAACAAAAATAGTGACAACAAATTAAAATTATCAAGCTATGTGGTATTAAATAAAATAATTGATATATTTTTTACTATTTTATAATAATGTATTTTTTCTTTTATATATTAGGTAGGGTCACTATTTATATTTCGGGAATTGGCAACACTGATGTCATGTGAGTCCATCTGACGGTTCCATCGTAAAGTTTGACATTTTTGACGATATACGTACTCAGAACATTTTGTCATACGGACGCTATTTGTTTATTTTATATTTAGTTGAAAGTTTCGTCTCGGCAAAAAATGGAACTGAATCGTGAACATTTTCGTGCGATGATTTTTTACGACTTTCGACGTGGATTATCACAACAAGAGTGCGTCAATCAACTTAATTTGACTTTTGGCGATGAAGCTCCATCAAAAACCACTTTGTATCGCTGGTATAGTGAATTCAATCGTGGTCGTAGTTCGCTGTCCGACGAGTTTCGTGAAGGTCGTCCAAAATCGACTGTAGTGCCAGAAAACATCGATGCTGTGCACGAAATGATTAAGCAAGATCGTCATGTAACCTATTGTGAGATTGAGGCATCTCTAAGCATTAGTTCCACCAGCATATATGCGATTTTACATGAACACTTAGCTGTGCGAAAGTTATGTTCGCGTTAGATCCCACATAATTTGACAATCGCTCAAAAAAAGGCTCGTGTCGATTGATGCAAAGAAATGCTTAAGAAATACAATCGCGGTGCTTCAAAAGACGTTTATAAAATCGTGACAGGTGACGAATCATGGATATATTCGTATGAGCCCGAAAGTAAGCAGCAGTCGACTGTATGGGTGTTCCAAGATGAATCAAATCCAACAAAAGTTGTTCGCGCACGAAGCACTTCAAAGAAAATGGTGGCCTGTTTCTTCGGAAAAACTGGTCATATTGCAACAGTGCCTCTAGAGGATCGTAGAACAGTAAATTCTGAGTGGTACACAACCATCTGTTTGCCAGAAATCTTCGGTGAAATAAGGAAAACAAACAAGAGACGTCGGATTGTTCTTCATCATGACAATGCGAGCTCTCACACATCGGCTCAAACAAGAGACTATTTGAGCACTCAAAACATCGAATTGATGGGTCATCCGCCGTACAGCCCTGATTTGGCACCCAATGATTTCTTTTTGTTCCCATCCGTGAAGAATAAACTGCGTGGTCAACGATTTTCATCGCCCGAAGAAGCTATTGAAGCGTTCAAAAATCATGTTTTGGAGATACCTTATTCGGAATGGAATAAATGCTTTGAAAATTGGTTTAAGCGCATGCAAAAGTGTATCGATCATCGTGGCGAGTACTTTGAAAAACAATAAAAATATATTCGCAGCTTAACTATTTGTTTTTGTTCCTATTCCCGAAATATAAATAGTGACCCTCGTATTAATTTTATAGATCTTTTATAGATTTTTATCTATTATAGATTATTAAGATCTTTTATAAATTAATAATTTGAATTTTCCATTGATGAATCGCGATCGGGTGAATCATTGTTTTCGTCTCTAACGGTCCGCTTTTTTCATTATTGTATCTTGCCTTGGAATGCCTAAACCACTCCATGACTCTTCGTTGTATTTTTGTTCGATCAGAATCCGAGATATTGTGAAGTATGGATCCTGAAAATATTTAATGTTTAATTTTCGAGATATTTCACCGTTCGGTACTTTTTATACACTCTGTATATATATTCAAAGGCATTTTTGTTTATAAATTAATTATTTATAAACAACGTATAAACTTACTGAAAATAACTTTCATTAACTCTAAATTTTGTAATGGATATTTTCCACGTCGGCTTTCCCAATTGTAATTTTCCGCCAATTTATTTGAGAATACTTTATAAAGTGTTCTCTTTACCGCATCATCGACGCCTGTTCCACCAATTGCTTGTATATATGCGCGCTATAATAAGAATACAAGTAATATTATTAAAGTTAATAACGATCTCTTTTTCTTAACAGCAATTTCCAATTATTTTCCATAATACATTTTATTGTGAATTAAAACGTTTACTGAAAATTGATTATGCAATAAACTTATGAATTTTATAATAATTAGAAATATATTATATATAGGGTGAACCCCTATATATAATATAAGGATATATAGGGTGATTAAGAAAACGGGGTGAAGAAAATAGGGTGATTAAGTGACAATTAAGAAAAAGATTTTAGACAAAAGTTGCAAGTACCAAGGGGGACATATATGATACCATACCAGTTATTTTTTTGCTCTCTTGCTTTTTTATCAAAATATATGTAAAGGTCACTTTCGATTTTTTAAATGTTGTTGGGTATCCTTAATTAAAAAAATGAAAGTGACCTTTACATCTTGATAAAAAAAAGGCTAAGCAAAGACTATATGGTCCTATTATATGTCCCTCGTATTAAAACCATATGACACTAATTATTGTTATATAAGACATTTCTTCATATGCATATTTTAGGATACATACACGATCTATTCCAAAAGTTCGGGAACTTTTGGGACAGACCGTACATTTTACAAAATTTACAAAGTATCGTTAACGTTTATGAATGGTTCACTCTATGTATTCAGTTACTAAAATATATAGATATGTGCTAACTTACTATTTCAGTGTTCTCTTGGGAATTAGCAGTTTTTAAAATTTCCTCAATTTCCGTTAATTGGGCTCTAGTTTCTAAAGGAAATCGACTTTTAGCGCCTTCGTAAGAAAATCTCGTATTTTCACATTCTGTGCTTCTGTTGCTTTTGTCCACTAAAATATCCAATAGAGATAGTGCTTGTCTCATATCGTATTTTACAGTTGCTATTTCTCTAGTCAATCTCTTTAAATGATCCACTGTAAATAGTATTTTTAATTATTAATAAACGAATAAATGTGTGTGTATATATATCATGTAAATTTCAAAAATCTACATTTTCCGTTTATTAGTAAAACTCTATTAGTATACCGAAATAATATATAGTTTTGTATACTATATTATCATTTTATATACTATATAAAAGTTTATATGTTATTTCGGTATATAGATAGTAAATAGAGTTTTATTAATAAAAAGAACAAAATGTAGATTTTTGAAATTTATACTACACACACACACACACCAGTAACGTATTATTGTATGCATATAAATGTATGTAATATATATATATATATATATATATATATATATATATAAAACATGAATTAAAATTGCATTACACATGTTGATTATCAAGAAATACAGCAGACAAGACGATGTATTATTTTGATATATGTATATAATTATTTTGACAATAAAAAGAATATATATAAAATGTTGCTTTTTGAAATTATTTGAAATTAATAGTTTTAATTTTTTTTAAATCAATAGTTTTGTATTAAAATATGTATAAATTATAATTATTTTTTTTTATTTCTTTCAAATACACACCCACACACACACACACACACACACACACACAGAGTTAAATACCCAGATAGCACAAGATATCGAAAAGAATTCATTTATATGTCATCAATTTTGAGTCCTTTTTCAAATGCATATAAAATTCATTTTAAAAATGAATTCTATACATATAACTATGCATATATAAAATATAAGGCGCATATTTAAACAATTAATTGTAGTGAAACATTACATATAATAGATGCTTTAAAACTATACAATACAAACACACATATATATATATATATATATATAAATATATAGTTATGTCGAGAATCTATTATGTATAAAATCATATAATATTTAAAAAAATTATTGTTAAAATATGCCTTATATTTTTATGCATTATATCTTTATTATATATTTACTTACTAATTGCAGCTTGTGAAGACTGATCTTTTAAATTGTTATTTTCTTTTTCCTCATTTGTATATCGATTTTCTCGCGCATATATGTTAGATCGATCAACTTCCTTAATTTTATTAACATGTCGATTATGTACTACATTGTTTCGATTTTTTTCTTTTGTAACGATGCATGGTTCTTCATCTATTTCGTATGCAGTATCGTTGTCATTTGCATCTGTACATAAAATATATTATAAATACATTTAATGTAAACACACTTTATGTAAGTATAGCAGGTATTATTATAATTTCTGAGATATTTTATTAATATTGTTATTATGTATTATTTTAAATGTTTCATGTGTGTATATAAAATTATGGAATACTCTTTTAAATTTTTCAACATAATTTTTAACAATTAATTCTTTTTAATAATTAAATACTGTGATATTTTTTTACAAATATGAAATTTTACATTGTATTATATTATTACATGGAAATATGTAATGAATTTACTCACCTTGTTGAGATGATGTGGAGTTCAAGTTTGAAACTTGTGATAATCCTTTGTGTTTTTTTTTGTAGAATCCGAAAAATATATAGTGGAACCTGATGTATTTTCACATTGCTTCATTTGTATTGTACAGTCGTTGACAAATATCCGTCGCGTATTTCAACAAAATATCGCCGTAAATTAATTTATGTTTGTTCATTAGCAACGACGATTGCAACGACGTTGTTGATCGCACTCCGCTTCGCATTCCTGATCCTCTCTTCCGAAACGGTGGATTGTGTCCGACGCACGTATTGCTATCAGGAAAGAAGATACTATATATTGGACAGGATAGGAGTTACCCAGAAAATAAGGCAAGTGCATAGTCTATATTTTTTACTAAATAATTTTCATTTATATTAAAACACAACAATATATATATATAATCATGCCAAAGCGCAAATATCCGTCGCATATTTCAACGAGATATCGCCGTAGATTAATTCGAGAAGAGAATGATGAATTATTTCCGCTTATATGTAATAATGAAGAACCTAGAACCAATTCGCGTGTAATTGAAAATAATTCCGTATTGAATAATGACAATGATGAAATTCTACACGCCAATTTTAATAACGCTCTTTCCGCATTTGTACAAGAGACAACAAATTTATCATTTTCCGAGGAAACGAACATTTTCGAATCTGATACTTCCTTGAACAATACATTTGTACAAACTTTTATAATAGAGGATGATAATAATAGTAATTTAGAAAAAGAAAACAATGATTTTGAGGCATTTTTAATACAATGGGCTATCACGCATATTTCTCACGTAACTTTATCACATTTATTGTCTGGTTTGAAAAAAGTACATCCAATTTTTTTTAATTTGCCAAAATGTGCAAAGACATTATTACGTACACCACGATCTTCTGTTATTACTAATATGTTTCCTGGTCAATATTGTCATATCGGTATTGAATACGGTATTCTACAATTTTTATCTGCAAGTAATGGTATGAATAATAGTACAGTTTTATCTTCTATTAAAATTCAAATCGGTATTGATGGTTTGCCGATATCTCGATCTAACTCGAATCAATTATGGCCCATTTTAGGTCGAATTATGTCTCATGAAAAAGTATTTCTTATTGGTTGCTATTTTGGTAAAACCAAGCCCGCGGATGCAAATGAATTTTTAAAACAATTTGTAAAAGATATAAATGTTTTGATTGATAAAGGCGTAACTTATAATAAAACAACATTTCCAGTTTCAATACTGTTGTGCCTCGGGTGAGACACAGAAGGGATGTTGCCGGATTAGGAAGTGGACTTCTGAATCGTCGGGGTTTCTCCGTAGATTTTAGTCTTGTTTAATGTAGAATTACTTCTTTAATCAATATATATATATATATATGTGTATTTTGGTATATAATCTTAACAAGACTCGGCGTATGGTTATTTATAAACCTCTGGTAACTTCGTTTCTCTTTTTTGTTCGTTGACGCGACTCTAGATGTATTCTGACTTTAGCTAACGACTCGTCTGATTACGAGTCGGGAGTTATCCTCGATGTGTCTCGGTAGGTTGGTCTAATTCAACTCGCTCTCTGTTCACTCCCGAGTTCTTACGTGAACTCGGTTTTTCGTTATTTCATTTGGAAGGGGTGCCTGGCGACAGGCACTCGATTGGTGCATAGCTTTTGCATACGCGGCTAGATTTTGAGCTAAGAGCTGTTCGAAAGATGAAGTTCTTAGTTTGCGTCTTCGCGGTTTCCGGCCCGCTGCTGCATCAGCGGTCTCCACGCGGATTTTGTATCCGTTAACTTGTAATTATAGCCTTTCGGGCTATAACAATACACTCTATAATATGTGATGCTCCTGCAAAATCATTCATAATACTTACTAAAGGACATACTGGTTATTTTAGCTGTTCAAAATGTACAATTAAAGGTGAATTTATCGCTAACAGAATTTGTTTTCCCGGTTTTGATTGGCAAAAAAGAACAGACGTGAGTTTTCGTAATCAAACTCAAGAAGAATATCATCTCGGTCGTTCTATTTTATTAAACATTTCAAATTTTGACATTGTATCTCAAATTCCATTAGATTACATGCACTTGATATGCATTGGCGTTGTTAAGAAATTAATAAAATTATGGATAAGTGGTCCTCTTAAATCTAAATGTTTATCATCGCAACGAATAAAAAATATTTCTCAATCTCTTCTCGATATGAGACGTTTTATTCCAAAAGAATTTGCAAGAAGACCGCGAGAAATTCAAGATTTTGCACAATGGAAAGCAACCGAATTAAGGCAATTTTTGTTATATACCGGTCCGATTGTATTACAAAAAGAAGTAAATTCTGATATATTTTCAAACTTTTTAACTTTACATGTTGCTTCTCGCATTTTATGTCAAAATAATAGTACAGTCGAATATATTGAATATGCAAATAAATTATTTAAACATTTTGTTGAATGTTTCATCAAAATTTACGGGCCCGAATTTGTATCCCATAATATTCACGGTCTTCTGCATATAACTGATAACGTAAAACAATTTGGGCCATTAGATACTTTTAGTGCTTTTCTATTTGAAAATTTTATGAAGGAATTAAAATCTCTTTTAAGAAAATCTGAGAAACCATTAGAGCAAATTAACAATCGCTATGCGGAAATGAGTTTTCATAAAATCAAATCTAATAATGCAGACATTTCAAAAATATGTGTAAAGAATCGACATGAGAAAGGACCGTTAATATCAGGTTGTTTCAATCCACAATTTTCGAAGGTTGAATTTTCTCATTTTATTATTTCAATCAAATCTTCCGACAATTGTTGTCTTATAGAAAAGGATATTGTCTGTTTGGAAAATATTGCAACATCGAGTGATGGCAATTATATTGCAGTCGGTCGTAAATTTAAAGTTGTTGAAGAACTTTATAATAATATATGTAATTCTAGTTATTTAAACATTTTTAAAATAAGTGAGATATCTGACATTCAAACGTGGCCTTTGAATAAAATCAATTACAAATTTGTAAAATTGCCATACAAAAATGAAAGATATTTCGCAGTGATACCGGTTATAAGTACTGCACATTTATAATATTTGTATCTTGAGTTTTTATTTGTTTAATAAAAAATTAAAGTAAATTCTGATAAAATTTTGAATTGAGACAATCTTTTTTACACACACACAAACACACACTATATATATATATATATATATATATGTATATATAATTTATACAAATTTGATATCTTTGTTAACATGATTACTCGTAGATGTTTTTTTAAAGGTCATTCCACAATAAATTGCAAATGTTCTCGATGCCAGTTGACAATTGTCGATTGACTAATTAGAGCAAAGCAACTTTGTCAGCTGATTGGTTAATCCGCAATTGTCAACTAACAACGAGGATATTTGCAACCTAGCTATTATAGAATGGCTCTAATTTTACAGGAAGACGTCGAATCGAGAATTCATTCTGGTTAAATTCTCCGATGGTATTCAAGTAATCCTAAAATCTGGCTACAAAGTAAAGAATAATGCAAATATCCTAAAAAATTCATTAATATCAAAAAGTAAAAACACATGAATTATTTTATTTAATACACATAGCTTGATAATTAACTAGTGTAATTATGTTATATTGCAGAATTTTTTATTTGTTGTCACTATTTTTGTTTATGTGCAATAATACATCCAGTTTATTTTCAGATTATTTTTATGGAAGTCAATGATGAAACGCAATATACAAGTTTCAAATAACTTATATATGCAGATCTGAGACTTCTTAAAAAAATTAAATAAATAAAAATTTAACATGTGTGTCATCGATTCAATGCTAAAATATTATTCAGTGCAATGGCCTTCAGGCCCTAAAGCCATTGCATGTAAATAAAAATTTTACATTGCCTTAATGACACACATAAAGATACGTAAGCGGCAATAAAACATATTGAATGTACTCCAATATTCATTATTACTGAAAATACTATACAGTTACATATATATGTACTAATAATATAGATTTTCAAAACTGAATATAATAAATATCGAAACGCAACTTTAAAGTAAAAAAACTAAAAGCACTGTAAGCTACATATAGAGAAAAGTATAAATACTGTAAGACTTAGATAGTAAAAGCAAACTGATCAACCATAGTATTTTTGAAATAATTCTCGCGAGTCTTCTTATCTCTCATTATGATTGGTTAATTCGCGCTTACTGTCTAAATCTTACAATAACCTTATTATTAATAAATTTTACGTATGTTTCAGATGGACAATCCATATACATTTACATTAGTATAATAAGTTATATTGTTTTCAGAGTTCAACGTATTTTATTTTAAATATATAATTGCAAATTCAATAAAAATTTCTTTTATTAAGTTTTTATTAATATATTCGTGCGCTATTGCAAAATATTTTTTATTTATATTGATTTGTATATTTTTTATTTGTATTTGCGATTATTATTAATTTTACAATAAAAACAGAAAAATTTTTTTACAATTTCTGTATTTTTGCGTGTTTCCAATTGTCTTCTTTAATAATTAAGCTAGAAATATTTTAGAAACATCCATAAATCATCTATATAATCTCTAGTAGATGTTTATTATTCATCTATGTAGCCTCTAATGGATATCCATTATCCATCCATCATTTTTTGAAATATCCATAATTACTTTGTATTACATCCATATGACATCTATGAGTACGTCTAATGGATGTCGAATGGAAGTAGCAAATGCGAAACTACAAACATAATGTTTTTAGTGTTATTATTTTATTATTTAATATATTTATATTATATTCATGAATTTAGTAAAGTTAAATTTGTAAATTTTAGAAAATTAAAAATAGGATATATAATATTACATGTTTTTAAGTGTACTTTCAATACATTTGAGAATTATAAATAATATTTAAATTAAAATTAAATGTTGTTTTGTTAAAAATGTAAAAGAAATAATACGTGTACAAATATATTTAATATTTATTCATCTATCATCTATCATAGATATCTATTAGACATCTATGATAGATTTACAGACGATCATTTTATCGCGGAGATAATATGGAGATCTATTAGAAATCTATACAGCATCCATCGTGGAGATATATGTTCCATGGAACTATGGAGGCTATATGGACATCCATTGGATGTCATGTTCTGTGTGGGTATGTTAATTATTAATTTTAATAAAATAAAAATTAAAATTAAAGGTCAAATATAATTTTTGAACATAAATATATTAATTCATTATAAAACGTATACCCGTGATAGTATTTTTCTCGTACAAAAATAACTAGAATAAATTAAATTACTCATAAAAAAATAAAAAATTAATTAAATAATTTATATTTTATATGATAATAATAAAACATTTTATAAAAAAAACAGATTCAATAAATATAAGTATATATATAACATGTACTTATATTTATTGAATCTGTTTTTTAATAATGTTTTATTATTATCATATAAAATATAAGTTTAAATTCTTTAATTAATTTTTAATTTTTTTTATGATTAATTTAATGTACTCTAATTATTTTTGTACGAGAAAAATACTATCATGGGTATACGTTTTATAATAAATTAATTATTAATAAATAATTATTTTAGCAAAGAATTCCGAAATCTCTTACACACATAATGGGGATTTTTTTCATCCATATAATTCGCAATTAAGTATATATGTTAATTATTAATTTTAATAAAATAAAAATTAAAATTAAAAGTCAAATATAATTTTTGAACACTTATATTATTAAGAATATATAATTCGGCTCCCGAAATATATTAATTCATTATAAAACATATATGTAATATTATTTTTCTCATATAAAAATGACTAGAATAAATTAAATTAATTATTAAAAAACTAAAAAGTAATTAAACGACTTAGACTTATTGTTAGATGATAATAATAATGAAACATTTTATTAAAAAAAGATTCAATAACTAGTAGGTCAGGTTATAATTTTTTATTTATTTATTTATAACATTATGAGCTATTAAGCTCATCATCTCGTTCGCTCTCTGTCTTGCTTTCATTCGGCAAGTCACAAACGATATATGATACTCGTATGTTCCTACTTCAACTCTCGAGAATCTGAAACAAACGAAACTCGTGTCCAATATATATATTATATAAAAGTGTATAGCACTCCGCTTGGCAGTTTATCCGAGGCTGTGAAACAGGAAAGATCGAGGCTAGCAGAAATAGCAGATTAAAAGTTGAGTAAGTAGTAATTAATTAATATTATATATATATTCGTATTTACGCGCGCGCGCGTGTGTGTGTGTGTGCGCGTGCGTGCGTGTGTGTGTGTGGGTGGGTGAAGAATATATATACATACATACATATATATATATATATATATATATCGTAACCAGATTACAAAATTCGTCGTTTTATAAAATGTCTAGATATTTTATTAAATGCGGCCACATTCTCAAATTATGACATATTGAAAATGAAATGTTTTTTAATCTGGCTAAGAATTTTAGTCTTGTTATAAAAAAGACTCGCTGCATTGTCAAACGCAACGATTGTTTGTACATTTATTTTAGATTCTGATGGCTAATTCACTTTAGTCATTTAATGAACGGCATGACTGATGTTATTTTTAGTATTTTTAGAAAAATTTTAGTATTTTTATAAATTTTATAAATTATAGTACTTTTTATTAACACATTTATTACAATTGAGATTTTATGGTAAGTAACATGATTCGAGTCTTGTTTACAGAAAATTAATAGGGATAAAACGCGTCGTTCATATTAAATGACTGAAGTAAACCAGCCAGAATTTAAAATGACGTACAAATCATTGAATTTGACAATGTGGCGATGATTTCTTTTCATATATAAAGACTAAAATTCTTAGCTAGATTATAAAATATTTCATTTTTAATCATAATTTAAGAATGTATGTGGCTGCACTTAATAAAATGGCTAAACGTTTTATAAAACGACGAATTTTGTAATCTGGCTACAACATTTATATATATATATATATAAATGTTGTAGCCAGATTACAAATCCCATATGTCCCAGCAAACACAAAATAAAAGTAATATCGTATATATATATATATATATATATATATATATATATATATGTATGTATATGTCGTAGCCCGATAGCGAAATTAGCCAATTAGCTAAAATCCTAGGCGTTTAGCTAAATGACGCCTGTTAGGCTAATCGAGGACGATATAGTCTAATGGCCTGGAAAATTCAGCCTGTTAGACGAGAAGTCGGCTTTTCGCCTAACGGCCTGGCGCGCTGTAGGCGATTAGAGAAATGCTTGTTTTGGAGCTCGATATGTTGTCAATTTATTTACTACACAATTATTACTACATTACTATTTGTTAATGCAAGATGCGCTACTGTGGCAACGAGAATTGCAAAGAATTTTTGCTTTAAAACATGCACATCTATTTGTCTGACACTGATTTTTAGCAATTTTGCAATTGCATTTTTTATATCCCTGTCCACCACTTGCCGACTGCTTCGCAGCAGCTTCCCTCAAAGTAAGAAAAACATTTTTGGGAACGTCAGCCATGGTAATAAGATTAGTGCCCGATTTTGCAATTTCAATACGGGGGAACCATCCTTTCAATATCCCATCCTTAGTTCCAATTTGATATACGTCATTTTTGGTATCAGTTACAACGCCAAATATGTTATTAAAATCGAGAGGCCCACGGTCAACAGTGGGAACAGATAATGTAATGGTGTCATTGATCTGAAGGGGTGGAAAAGTGATACTCGAACAGGTAACCATTTTTTCGGCCTCTGTCGTTTGACGCTCGAAACAATTTGACCGAGTGTCAAGTAGCTGTTCGCCCCTAGCGCACAATGAACAGATAGCAATCTGTCCGCGGTCGCTATGCATTTCCATTTTGCACTTTGTGCAAAGTATACTGCTCGAGTCGTCTACCTGTCGCTTCTTCTGTGGTCCCTCTCTTTCCTCTTCTTCATCCTCTCGCATTCTTTTTCTCTTGCTTACGTCTTCGCACTGCTCAACACTAAAGTTCAAATCACTATATGAGTTCTATTATATTATATTTATCTAGTTCTATTATATTTATTTTAAGTCAATTACCTCGCGTTCAATTGTACATTCTGCTCCTCCAGAGCTTGCTCCAAGTCTTCCTCTGTCTGAAGCGAATTTAAAATTTCATCAGGCAAAGATGTATTTCTTATGCCGCTTTTTATCGGTCCAAGTAGAGCTTCGTACGGGCTCCTGTTTATGACTCTATGTCGCGATGTATTCTTTTGCCACTGAAATCAATATTTAAAGTATGTAAATTTTCAAGTATGTATTCAAGAACACAATATTAAAATTAACTCATGTTAATCGTTTAATTGAAAAACTTTCAATTAAATTAGCTTGTATTAATCGTTTAATCAATTGCTCTCCGATTAATTTCGTTTATATCAATTGTCAATTAAATAACCTTCAATTGACTTCGATCATATTAATCGTTAATTAAGCGATCTTCGATTAATCTAGCTTATATCAATCGTCATTGTAACGATCTCTAATTAATCTTTCTAAAATTAATCGTCAATTCAAAATATTTTAATTACATTTGATTACATCTGTTTGTAATTAAATATCATAATTAATTTAAAAAATAATTAATTAATCAGCATCTCTGATATATATATATATATATATATATACAGGGTTTGTCCGGAAAGTAATGCGTCGCATTTTTTTAAAAAGAATTTATTGATCGCATAGGTAAAACAACTTAAAATTGTTCGAAGTATGACCCTTCTGCGTCAATACATTTTTGCCAACGCGATTTCCATGCGTCATAAGATTTCTGGAACTCCTTGACTGGGATGCTGTTCAGGGAGGCCGTCGAAGTAGCTTGTACGTTGTCAACCGACTCGAGCTGTTGTCCTTTGAGCTCCCTTTTCAGCCGAGGAAATAAAAAAAAGTCCGCCGGGGCCAAGTCGGGACTGTAGGGCGGCTGCGGCACCGTTGCCACACCGATCCGGGTCAGGTAGGCCGTAATAACAAACTTTATCGCATAGCGTTGCTCTATCGTTCTCTCCATCACAAGTTCGACGCGACCACTAAGCAGAGGTTCACAGAATAAGCCGTCCTAACCCTCCAAGCGCATGGAAACAATTGAGCGACCTACCGTTGGAAAGCTAAGGGTACCCCCCTTCCTCCCCAACCGGTCCCATCGCTCTGCGATGTATAGTCGCGTCACAAAAAAATGCGACGCATTACTTTCCGGACAATCCCTGTATATATATATATATATATATACAGAGTGTCCGGTAACTAACGGACCAACGATCACAAATGCACCCTTTGGCCAATTTGGGAACGATTTTTCCTCAGCGAAAATGTCGAAAAAGGTCATCATTTTTTACAACTTTCTAATATTTGTCATTATGTATCTTTATAACTAAGCCTCAAATTAAAATTTTATTATAGTAAACTCTATCTGAAATTAACTGAAGAATGTAATTATGTTAGACTTTTAACTCCAAAACGTTTAGTTTTCAAAAAACCTATTTTTTTCAATCGCTTATAACTCGAAAATTATTGACTTCTCAACATTTTTGCTAAGGAAAAATTGTCTCCAAATTGGCCAGAGAATCCGCCCTCAATCATTGGTCCGTTAGTTACCGGACATCCTGTATATATTTTATCAAGCTAGAATATAATACAGCATTTACGCATACGTGCAGTATAATATTGTCTCTCTAAATATTAATAAATAAATGAAATAAACAGTTATATATATGTATAAAAAAATTAAATAAATAAAATCTCTCTATGCTTTATAGATATAAATGGTCTGCGCGTAGGAAGGAATATAGAAACGAAACAAGCGAAGGAGATGGAGAAAGAAGAAAAATGGAAAGCAGAGGAGGAAGAGGAATGAGAAGAGGAGGAAGAGGAATGAGACAAGGAGGAAGAGGAATGAGACGAGGAGGAAGAGGAATGAGGCGAGGAGGAAGAGGAAGAGGAAACCGAACAATTATTTTCAATTATAATTTTTAATTTTTTTTATAAGTAATAATAATTTTTAATGAATAATAATATAAATAAATAAATATATAATAATATAAATAAATAAAGTTTAATTTTTATTTTATATTATAATATTGTAAAATTAAAAAAACTGATTATTTTAGTTATTTTATTTTATTATTTTATTGTACTTATTATTTTATTTTATTAGGTATTGTAAAATGTTAGTTTTACAAATATATAAAAATGTGATTTTTTAAATTAAACAATTTATTTTATAAATACATAAAACAAATCGCTTATTTTCTAAAATAACATTTCTATATATTTATAAAAATAACATTTTACAATAAATATCAAAATATAATAATATTAAGTGCAATAAAATAAAAAGAAAAATAACTAAAATATAATAATGTGCCCAGATAGCCACAGTAATTATTATGACATCAAAATGCATCATTTTGTTGGCAAATGATGCATTTTGACCCCAAATTTATGTCATAATAATTACTGTGACTATCTGGGTGTGAGTGCGTGTGTGTCAATTGTTAGCTACTCATACAGCATTTCCAGGAGACGCCACGTGGAGGTCAATTGACACAATTCGGAATTCTTTAAAATATAAACATAATATTTGCTAATATATAAAATATATAAAAAAGTAAAAAATTATCTCAGAAATAAATATTTTTATCGGCTCTCAATATAAAGAATATAAGTATGCTGCCTTCTAAGCCGGGCAATAGAGCCAAGGAAACGAAACGAAAAATTAATTAAACGGAACTGTATCTCAATTTGAGATCCCAAAGTTCCACATATAAATTAATTTCGAAACTTACATATGGAGAAATAAGCGAGAAAAATATAGGTCCGAAAAGTCGCTGAAGCGGGAATCGAACCCGCGTCTTTCACTTTCCGGGCGACTGCTCTTACCAACTAAGCTATTCAGACCCTTTCGATCCCATATTTTTCATTTGCCTTTTAAGTAGATGTTAGTAAATACCGCCGTGATTAGCCCAGGCGTGAATAAACTCAGAAATAAATATTTTTATCGGCTCTCAATATAAAGAATATAAGTATGCTGCCTTCTAAGCCGGGCAATAGAGCCAAGGAAACGAAACGAAAAATTAATTAATTAAACGGAACTGTATCTCAATTTGAGATCCCAAAGTTCCACATATAAATTAATTTCGAAACTTACATATGGAGAAATAAGCGAGAAAAATATAGGTCCGAAAAGTCGCTGAAGCGGGAATCGAACCCGCGTCTTTCACTTTCCGGGCGACTGCTCTTACCAACTAAGCTATTCAGACCCTTTCGATCCCATATTTTTCATTTGCCTTTTAAGTAGATGTTAGTAAATACCGCCGTGATTAGCCCAGGCGTGAATAAACTCAGAAATAAATATTTTTATCGGCTCTCAATATAAAGAATATAAGTATGCTGCCTTCTAAGCCGGGCAATAGAGCCAAGGAAACGAAACGAAAAATTAATTAAACGGAACTGTATCTCAATTTGAGATCCCAAAGTTCCACATATAAATTAATTTCGAAACTTACATATGGAGAAATAATTTATTTCTGAGTTTATTCACGCCTGGGCTAATCACGGCGGTATTTACTAATATCTACTTAAAAGGCAAATGAAAAATATGGGATCGAAGGGGTCTGAATAGCTTAGTTGGTAAGAGCAGTCGCCCGGAAAGTGAAAGACGCGGGTTCCCGCTTCAGCGACTTTTCGGACCTATATTTTTCTCGCTTATTTCTCCATATGTAAGTTTCGAAATTAATTTATATGTGGAACTTTGGGATCTCAAATTGAGATACAGTTCCGTTTAATTAATTTTTCGTTTCGTTTCCTTGGCTCTATTGCCCGGCTTAGAAGGCAGCATACTTATATTCTTTATATTGAGAGCCGATAAAAATATTTATTTCTGATTTTATTCACGCCTGGGCTAATCACGGCGGTATTTACTAACATCTACTTAAAAGGCAAATGAAAAATATGGGATCGAAAGGGTCTGAATAGCTTAGTTGGTAAGAGCAGTCGCCCGGAAAGTGAAAGACGCGGGTTCGATTCCCGCTTCAGCGACTTTTCGGACCTATATTTTTCTCGCTTATTTCTCCATATGTAAGTTTCGAAATTAATTTATATGTGGAACTTTGGGATCTCAAATTGAGATACAGTTCCGTTTAATTAATTTTTCGTTTCGTTTCCTTGGCTCTATTGCCCGGCTTAGAAGGCAGCATATTTATATTCTGTAAAAAATTATGTTTAAATTTTTAAAAATTCCAAACTGTCTCCCTTATTCGATCCGCCATAAGGCCGCGAATTTTTACATATTATTTACTCGCTCCGCATTAAATGCCGCGAGAAAATGTAAGAGAAGTGAGATCGTACCGCTCGAAGAGCCACGATCGTTTTACTCGTTCCGCATTAAATGCCGCGAGTAAATGTAAAAGAAGTGAGATCGTATCGCTCGAAGAGCCGCGATCGTTTTACTCGTTCCGCATTAAATGCCGCGAGTAAATGTACGAGAAGTGAGATCGTACCGCTCGAAGAGCCGCGATCGTTTTACTCGTTCCACACCTGTGAAGCTGGCCCCTCATTTTCAAAAATTTGAAATTTTTATTAGAGTTCTGATAGCCCCCCTAAGAGTTCTAAAGTTCTCTATCGGTTTTAGAAATAGTTCCGCCATTTAAAATAGAAAAAATATCATTTGAAGATACGGGGCCAACTTCACATTTTTTGCAACTTTAACTTGGCATAACTTTTTTGTTATCAATTTTAGAGCTTTGGTTATTAAGGATAATTGCTAGAACTCTTTGAGGGGCTATCAGAACTCTTAACAGAATTGTCAAATACCGAAAAAAATTTTCACTCTTCTAAAAATCGATAATTCGGGTAAAAATTTTTTCGGAAATCGGCAGTTCTCTCGAGAGTTCTGGTAGCCCCCCGGAGTTCTAACGATTCTTCTTAATGATCGAAGCGCTACGACGCGAAATTAAAAAGTTCTGGCTCCTTGAAGTTGCAGATTTGAAAAATTTCAAAGTTCCAGAGGGGTAGAAATTTTTTTCGGAAATCAGCAGTTCTCTCGAGAGTTCTGGTAGCCCCCCGAAGAGTTCTAACGATTCTTCTTAATGATCGAAGCGCTACGACGCGAAATTAAAAAGTTCTGGCTCCTTGAAGTTGCAGATTCGAAAAATTTCAAAGTCCCACAGGGATGAAAAGTTTTTTATTTATATATACTTATACATACAATACTATTACTAGATACTAATACTACTTATTATAATACTTATTATAATATATATTATTACTAAATTTTTTTATATTTATTTTAGAATTTTTTTTTATTTTTTTATTATTGCCTGTACTTATTATATATTATTAATTTTTAACGTAAATAATTACGTGTGGACATATGTTTTCTTTTCCACTTACCGTGGATCATTTTGTGGCTAGATCATCGTATTTGTACCATTGCGTTCCTATGTACGTGAACGCAATGTAATGTTCACTACTATAACCACTGCCGAATTTAATATATGATATCACTCCTGACAGGATATAGAGATTATCATCAACGACAATAGTTTTAGATATAGTATCCAATCTGTGTTTAATATTAATATTTTGATCATGCATGTAATTAGGATCACTAAAAATACTTGTGTCTATAATAAGATAAGAACCATAGGAAATAGTCCTATTAATATATTTTTTGCAATTATTGCATGTTGTTTTTTTTTTCGCGCAATAATGTTATCATTTATTGCTTGTTGCATATTACTTAAGCCATTTTTTATAATGACGTCTACATTTATGTTACAGGTCGGGGAGGTTCTTCTATAACTGTGATCGCAATTGTCACAGTTATACATAGTTGTAGAACTAGGAATATCTTCAAATAAAATTTCTGCAAGATGCGCAGCATTGCAATTGGCATTTAAAGACGATATGTTCCCAATGTATGTCTTTTTATTGAAAATAGCGATATTGCATAGGATTGTTGCTCGTGCACAATAATCATTAGCAATTATTTTTCCGCATGCTAAAACATCTGTAATCAGTTTTATAAAGTGATTAGATGATGCCGTCATTTCTGTCTTATAGGTATCTCGCATGCCTATACCATTCGCCACGACTTGGAAAATGGAGTCGAATGCGCAAGTTTCTCGCACAACAATTTTTTCTTTCTTCACCGTCGTGGTGTTGCATACGTTGCCATTTTTAAAAACTGGAATACCTACAGTTTTATTGGTGGTAATTAATTCCCAATCAGCGCATGGCGTTAAATAATTAGATTTGAATCGTTTCGCGACCTTTTCCTCATCACCACTTATGGACTTTTTTATTTTAAGCCTCCAATTTTCTATTTCATTTAACGAGTCTCGCGCAATCTCGTTTTCATTTTTGTCTGTATTGTCTTCATCCCTTATATTTTTTTCTTCAATCTCACTTTTTATTGAGATTGATTCCTCATTATAAATTATAGATGAGTCTAGATTAAATATTTCAGGCGTGTCTACAATTATTGGGCTCGAAATATCCTTGTTTAGTGAAGGTGTTTTTTCTTTGGATGCACCTGTTAGTCGAAGTCTACCTTCTAAATATTCGAGATGACAAAGGATAAATTTATCTATACGCATAGGCAATTGATTTTTAAATACCCTTGTTTTTAGTTCCGAAAATTCGGCTTCGACAAACGATGATGAAGCAATTTGTGAGCCACGTTTAAAATGAGCTCTCATTATGCCCGTCTATAAGGGTAAATAAGTTATGAGAAACTTTATTTTTTTCGCAGCTTCGGGATTATAATAGCCATTCGCGATACTTCCGTTGCGCGAATTATAGGCAATTTCTTGAGCATCAAGAAATAAGTTTTCGGTCAAAGTTGTCCAGCCACTTGCTACAACTTCTTCATCATCGTTAATGTCATCATAATCTTCATTATCAATGTCATCATAATCATCATCCTTTTCAATGTCATCAATAACTATGCCTTTAATGACATTATTTACATCTCTTAAATGTATTTCGGAAGATAAAAATACACCGCTTTCATCCAGGCCTATTTCTTCGCTCAACGTTACTATTAATACTGATCTTAAAAAATTATGCACCACGGTAAAATTTTCCATTTGATAGGCTTGTCTCAGACATCTTAAAAAAAATTGATCGGATTTTAGGTGCTTTTCCTCTTAGACATTCCCATTTGGCTATCATGCCTATAAAATGGCTAATGTCTAATCTTATGTAACATTGCGGAATGTTATTGCAATATATATTATTAATTATATTGTAACAGATTTGCAAATAATGACATAAATCTATGCAATTTGCGAATATACGTGCGATCGTAATGAGAATTGCTTTTCCAAAATCTGTTACAACGATTTTAGGTTTTGGTGCACCGTCTCTTATGATTTCGGATAAAAAGTAACTTATCATCGATGCATCCTGCTTTGCAGAAACCATCTGGAAGGCAGGAAAATTACCAAGCTCGGAAACGCACATACATTCATACAAGAATAAATGTGGTGATTTTTCTCCATTCGGAAGCCGTAATTTTTTTCCTATGCTTCCAGTGGCATTTACAGTTAAAAGACAATTATCGTCTTGCTTATAAGCCTTCTTATACATAATCTGTTGTTCCAATGACCAATACATACAGTAAAACGGATTTAATCCTATGTTGTGTATTGTTCGTACAAATCTAGTACACTTGGCGATGTGTAAATTGTGTAAAGGATCAGTATTATATAATTGTAGACGTTTATCTATCTCCTCTTGTTTTGCCTTGTGCAAAACTGTTGCGTCGTATAAAATTGGTAGAATATTATCACCAAATGTCATTAATTTCGTATGTCACGGTAATTTTGTTTGCTGCCATATTCTATCAGCAAAAATATGTGTCCATTTACCTGATTGCAATGACATATATTTTCTTTTGTTACGTCCGCATTTTTGGCGCGTAGGTTTTATTTGCGCCCATTTTTCTTCTGAAATTATCAATTTAAAATTTTTCAAAGATTCAGAAGTAGAACTATTATTTAAGTCTGTTACATTAAAAGTGCTAAAACAAAATTACCGTGCGCATTTACGTTTAAACGCGCTAAAGTTTATATAAATAGCGATGCTAAATGTTATGCACGTTTTAAAGGTATGTGCAATGAATGTGGCGCGCACCTTATAGGTTTATTATACAATAAGCCTATAAAAGGAAATGATGCAGTATTTGAATGTACTCTTACTGAATTTTCAACAGAAGTTGTACATAAGAAAAAAGACAATTGAAAGGATTTTTACGCGAAAAGTTGCGAACGAATTAGTAGACGGACATAAAAGCGCTAGTGTTTGGCGCAACGAAGAAGCGACGAAATTAATGACATTTGGTGATAATATTCTACCAATTTTATACGACGCAACAGTTTTGCGCAAGGCAAAACAAGAGGAGATAGATAAACGTCTACAATTATATAATACTGATCCTTTACACAATTTACACATCGCCAAGTGTACTAGATTTGTACGAACAATACACAACATAGGATTAAATCCGTTTTACTGTATGTATTGGTCATTGGAACAACAGATTATGTATAAGAAGGCTTATAAGCAAGACGATAATTGTCTTTTAACTGTAAATGCCACTGGAAGCATAGGAAAAAAATTACGGCTTCCGAATGGAGAAAAATCACCACATTTATTCTTGTATGAATGTATGTGCGTTTCCGAGCTTGGTAATTTTCCTGCCTTCCAGATGGTTTCTGCAAAGCAGGATGCATCGATGATAAGTTACTTTTTATCCGAAATCATAAGAGACGGTGCACCAAAACCTAAAATCGTTGTAACAGATTTTGGAAAAGCAATTCTCATTACGATCGCACGTATATTCGCAAATTGCATAGATTTATGTCATTATTTGCAAATCTGTTACAATATAATTAATAATATATATTGCAATAACATTCCGCAATGTTACATAAGATTAGACATTAGCCATTTTATAGGCATGATAGCCAAATGGGAATGTCTAAGAGGAAAAGCACCTAAAATCCGATCAATTTTTTTTAAGATGTCTGGGACAAGCCTATCAAATGGAAAATTTTACCGTGGTGCATAATTTTTTAAGATCAGTATTAATAGTAACGTTGAGCGAAGAAATAGGCCTGGATGAAAGCAGTGCATTTTTATCTTCCGAAATACATTTAAGAGATGTAAATAATGTCATTAAAGGCATAGTTATTGATGACATTGAAAAGGATGATGATTATGATGACATTGATAATGAAGATTATGATGACATTAACGATGATGAAGAAGTTGTAGCAAGTGGCTGGACAACTTTGACCGAAAACTTATTTCTTGATGCTCAAGAAATTGCCTATAATTCGCGCAACGGAAGTATCGCGAATGGCTATTATAATCCCGAAGCTGCGAAAAAAATAAAGTTTCTCATAACTTATTTACCCTTATAGACGGGCATAATGAGAGCTCATTTTAAACGTGGCTCACAAATTGCTTCATCATCGTTTGTCGAAGCCGAATTTTCGGAACTAAAAACAAGGGTATTTAAAAATCAATTGCCTATGCGTATAGATAAATTTATCCTTTGTCATCTCGAATATTTAGAAGGTAGACTTCGACTAACAGGTGCATCCAAAGAAAAAACACCTTCACTAAACAAGGATATTTCGAGCCCAATAATTGTAGACACGCCTGAAATATTTAATCTAGACTCATCTATAATTTATAATGAGGAATCAATCTCAATAAAAAGTGAGATTGAAGAAAAAAATATAAGGGATGAAGACAATACAGACAAAAATGAAAACGAGATTGCGCGAGACTCGTTAAATGAAATAGAAAATTGGAGGCTTAAAATAAAAAAGTCCATAAGTGGTGATGAGGAAAAGGTCGCGAAACGATTCAAATCTAATTATTTAACGCCATGCGCTGATTGGGACTTAATTACCACCAATAAAACTGTAGGTATTCCAGTTTTTAAAAATGGCAACGTATGCAACGCCACGACGGTAAAGAAAGAAAAAATTGTTGTGCGAGAAACTTGCGCATTCGACTCCATTTTCCAAGTCGTGGCGAATGGTATAGGCATGCGAGATACCTATAAGACAGAAATGACGGCATCATCTAATCACTTTATAAAACTGATTACGGATGTTTTAGCATGCGGAAAAATAATTGCTAATGATTATTGTGCACGAGCAACAATCCTATGCAATATCGCTATTTTCAATAAAAAGACATACACTGGGAACATATCGTCTTTAAATGCCAATTGCAATGCTGCGCATCTTGCAGAAATTTTATTTGAAGATATTCCTAGTTCTACAACTATGTATAACTGTGACAATTGCGATCACAGTTATA
The DNA here is from genome assembly GCF_048542155.1 of Nylanderia fulva. Taxonomy (NCBI): domain Eukaryota; kingdom Metazoa; phylum Arthropoda; class Insecta; order Hymenoptera; family Formicidae; genus Nylanderia; species Nylanderia fulva. The sequence goes on from NW_028190507.1 coordinate 24,932, forward strand.
GAAGAACCTCCCCGACCTGTAACATAAATGTAGACGTCATTATAAAAAATGGCTTAAGTAATATGCAACAAGCAATAAATGATAACATTATTGCGCGAAAAAAAAAACAACATGCAATAATTGCAAAAAATATATTAATAGGACTATTTCCTATGGTTCTTATCTTATTATAGACACAAGTATTTTTAGTGATCCTAATTACATGCATGATCAAAATATTAATATTAAACACAGATTGGATACTATATCTAAAACTATTGTCGTTGATGATAATCTCTATATCCTGTCAGGAGTGATATCATATATTAAATTCGGCAGTGGTTATAGTAGTGGACATTACATTGCGTTCACGTACATAGGAACGCAATGGTACAAATACGATGATCTAGCCACAAAATGATCCACGGTAAGTGGAAAAGAAAACATATGTCCACACGTAATTATTTACGTTAAAAATTAATAATATATAATAAGTACAGGCAATAATAAAAAAAATAAAAAAAAATTCTAAAATAAATATAAAAAAATTTAGTAATAATATATATTATAATAAGTATTATAATAAGTAGTATTAGTATCTAGTAATAGTATTGTATGTATAAGTATATATAAATAAAAAACTTTTCATCCCTGTGGGACTTTGAAATTTTTCGAATCTGCAACTTCAAGGAGCCAGAACTTTTTAATTTCGCGTCGTAGCGCTTCGATCATTAAGAAGAATCGTTAGAACTCTTCGGGGGGCTACCAGAACTCTCGAGAGAACTGCTGATTTCCGAAAAAAATTTCTACCCCTCTGGAACTTTGAAATTTTTCAAATCTGCAACTTCAAGGAGCCAGAACTTTTTAATTTCGCGTCGTAGCGCTTCGATCATTAAGAAGAATCGTTAGAACTCCGGGGGGCTACCAGAACTCTCGAGAGAACTGCCGATTTCCGAAAAAATTTTTACCCGAATTATCGATTTTTAGAAGAGTGAAAATTTTTTTCGGTATTTGACAATTCTGTTAAGAGTTCTGATAGCCCCTCAAAGAGTTCTAGCAATTATCCTTAATAACCAAAGCTCTAAAATTGATAACAAAAAAGTTATGCCAAGTTAAAGTTGCAAAAAATGTGAAGTTGGCCCCGTATCTTCAAATGATATTTTTTCTATTTTAAATGGCGGAACTATTTCTAAAACCGATAGAGAACTTTAGAACTCTTAGGGGGGCTATCAGAACTCTAATAAAAATTTCAAATTTTTGAAAATGAGGGGCCAGCTTCACAGGGGTACTCGTTCCGCATTAAATGCTGCGAGTAAATGTAAAAGAAGTGAGATCGTACCGCTCGAAGAGCCGCAATCGTTTTATACATGTAATATGGCAATTTTACATATGTTTTATGTTCTTTAGTTTTTGACATTTTGTCTTTATTTCTTTTGATCTTTTAGATGCTATATTTCTTCTCTTCCTCCATTGTTATTTTTTTTGTAATTGCATATATTTTGACTCTTAACATAAAGTCTAACATTTCAATTCTATGTGGATAACACTCGTTGTTCTCGTTAAACCAATCTTCATTAGCATGTTGAACGTATTTTACACAAATCTCAAAGAGCTTTTTCTTCACATCTTTTAAGTGTTAATACGTCTTGTAATATGAATTTATTGCTTCAAGTTGTAGAGTAATAATATTCAAAAATGAATCCGTTGGCCTTGATAGCCATTGTACTTCAGGATCATCTTCATCTTGATGTTCATATTCGCGTAGCTGAATATAGATTTCATTATTGTTTGATTTTTCCATCGGTGTTTTCAAATTTTTTTCATGGCAGCTGTCGCACTTTGTATTCTTGTAACCGTAGCGAGCAATATAACCTGCAAAACATGAAATTGCATTTACTTCATATGCCTCTGTTTCTAAATTTACATTTTCCTTGTTAGTCTTTATTATTTCTAAATTGTCAGAATAGTTTTGTTCTGAATATTTTGTAATTTCTTCAAAGGCTGTCGCAATGAGATTATCAGCGTCGTCATCCATTTCAGTTAAATAAGTAAATTTTTCTTGTAATGGAATACTGTTATTTTCCATTTCATCACGAACTTTCGATGTACCATTCGTTAATGAAAACGTTTCTTGACAAGTTACATTTCCTCTGTCGCTTCCATAAATATATCCACTAGATAAAATGTGCCGCAACGTTAACCGTACCATTCTGGCAGTTGGATTACGGTTGAATCCTCCGCGTCCTCTAATTTTTCCAAATGTATGTTCTACAGAATCTTGGTTGCATAGTGCAGTGGCAAGCTTGAAATCCGGATAGTGTTGTTTGATGGAATGATACATTGATAAAATTGCTTCCACAGTCGTAATCATTCCATCAAAGCACGGAGGTCTCGACATCTTGTTGGAGGAAGTACTCCACTTCGAACACCATTCAATGAAAGACGTTAATAATTCTTCAACCATTGAATTATCATCTGATAACGGACCCTTTACTCCTATCCAATTATTCAAATGATATACATTCATAGCATCTATTACTTTATTCATTTTGTAAACAAATTCTGCAGATGCTTTCTATGAAGAACTTTTTAACATATTGCTTTGGCCTGCTGTTGATATTGCTGCAGCAAATTTTGCACTTAACATTTGAAATGCTCTTTTCACATTCATGACTTCAAAATTGTTTGCGTAAAAGTGCGCGTAGATAATGTGATTCAATAAATTTGAAGTATTTAATTTTCTGTCAATTTGCCATGTTGCAAATAAGTCATGAAAAGACCTAATAATTTCGCCATTCACATAAATATACTTATGAGATCTTAACTGGCTAATCAACCGCTTGATAAGATGAGGCCAATTAAAAGAACCAAAATAAGTTTTATTGTTTAATGAAAAAGACGGTTTATGTGGAGAAATTTGCCAAATATTAAAAGCTTTTCTATTTGCTTCACCTTGGTCACATGTGATTATCTGTACATTTACTCCTACATCTTTTAATTTCTTTAAACATATCTCAGTCAGTTCAATAATCTCCTTATGTGTTGAACTTTTTCCAGTCAAAAAGTATGCTACTATTTGCCGCCAAGGATTTTCCGCATTAATACTATCAAGGCAAAATAGTAGAATATGTCCTGCTGGTTCATTGTGTCGTCCTAGGGATCCGAGATCTATTAATCCCTCGATGATATCATATTTTCGGCTGTATTCTTCAAATTTGTTTATTGACATCTCATCGAATTTTAAACAGCCAATTCTTTGAGAAGGTGGTAGTTTAGACAATTTTTCTTGAATTTTATTAAATATTTCTTCGCAAAATCCTGGTCGAATTTCTGTTTCAGATATTCAATTTCTAACAGAAAATTCCGATGGAAGATTTAGTCCAGCTTTTCTCGTCCGTGAATATCCACTTGCTGAATAATATAACATTGTTTTTGTTAAATCTTTTTCTTCTTTTGTGTATTTTTTTCGACCCTTATGTAGTTGAAGTTTTATCATAGTTCTCGCAACTGGTGTTTGACATTTATTTCCATCTAAAAATTCATCAACACTGTGTTTGCAAATGTTCTTGTTTTTCCGAATTGCAATATTACGTTTTTGCAACATAGCAGTTATATTCTTTTTGTTTTGTCTTTTTCTGCATAAGAAGTTTTTTTAATCTCAAATTTTCTTTTTTTAATTTTTCAATTTCGGACAATTCATCTTCATTATATATTTTTTTAGGAGCAGACTTTTTTTGCGGTTTTTTTATTCGCTTTTTTATCGTGTTCGCTTTTACTTCTTTTTGCGAATAATTATCCAAAAATAGTGGAAGATTTTCATTATTAAACCACTCATTGTCTGCGAAGTCATTTCCGAAATTGCAGAAAAGTTCTTTTCCGGAAGAATAACATCTCTTAGGGGCTATTTTTATTGTGGCCACTTGATTTGTATTATGTTCTGCTTCTTCTACTTTTACTTCAAAATCGGTATGCGTTTCGACTTCCATTAGAATGCAGTCTTCATTTTCTGAATTAACATTTTCTAGTATATTTTCATTTGTTCTACTTTCTTCTGTAATCTTTTCAGTTTTATCTTTGACAAGCTCTGGAATCTCAATATCCTTTGAAGCCCATGGTAAGGGGTTTTTTCTAATATGTAATTTCGTTTCGCTTATAAAATCTTTATTAAAGTGGGCTACACATAATTCCGCCTTTTGTATTGATGCCGGGGACCACTTATGTAACTTTTCATTACCTGTGTAAATAATTCTACAGTTTACATAATGCGTAATTAAATTTGTTCGATGAATTGATTCGTGATCGAGCTTTTCATCCAATACGCTTGTATAAGTAATATCTTTTTATACTTGATATTAAAAATAATTTCATGTTTGTTATAATACCTAAAGAAAGACACATGTTCAATCAGTGCCGTTAGCGCAGCGGCAGAGCACAAGAATAGTAATTTAGGGATCCTAGGTTCAAGACTGAGCTGTCATTCTTTTTTTAATTAAAAAAAAATTTAGTTATTTTATATGTCATGTAATATGTATTATTTGTTACGTAGAAATAAATATTCGGCATATATTTATTGTTAAATACGCATATATTTCCTCACATATTTAAAATACAAAATAATCGTAATATAAAGATAATATTTTTGCAGAGAAATATTTTGAAAAATATTTTTACTTTTTAAAGATATAATAAATAATTAAAAAATAAAATAAGTAAAGAAGTAAGTCATACAAATGTTTTTGTTTATTTTTTAATTACATTGCACCGATTGATAAAAATAATAAAATATTACAAATAATAAAAACATAAAACATAAAAAATTTCTGTCTAAAAATATTTTATTTATGTTACGATTATTGTATGCATTTTAAATATATGAGGAGATTATGCGTATATATCTTTAACAATAAATATATGTTGATAATATATGTTGAATATTTATTTCTACTTAACAAATAATGCATATAACATGATATACAAAATAATAAAAATTTTTTTTACTTAAAAACAAAAATAATTATGACAGCTCAAATTTTGAATCTAGGGGATCTCTGAATTATTATTTTTGTGCTATCCCGCTGTGCTAGTAGCACTGATCAAACATGCATCTTTCTTTAAGTTTTATAACAAACATAAAAATTTCTCTAAATTCCAAGAATAAAAAAATATTACAAGGCGCATTAGACGAGAGAGAGAAAATTTCGAACACAGATCAACTTAATTTTAATACAAATTTATCACAAAAAGAGATCGGTGAAGAGTCAACCACAACCTTTCCTTGATAATATACTTAAAAGATTGTAATTAAATTTCATTAAATAAAGTTACTTGAAATTTTTAAGACATTTGTTTTTTTATATTTCACAAAATTAAGTTTTTTTTCGTTGTCGTCAAATATTTTATATATTTTCAAGAATTTTATTAATTGAAGATCAATAATCGACAAGATAAGACTTCTAATTTCAGGTCAGTTATGGGCGTCCAGAGGGGGGGGCAAGACGGGGCATTTGCCCCCCCCCCCCTTGGAATCCTTGCTAATCCTGCCCTAATCTAGAAAAATTCATTTTTTCTGATTTAAATAGAATTTTAGTTTTTTAATGCCTGCCTTGCTCGAATTTAATTTATTTTTCAACGCCTGCCTTTGCTTTGTAACAAGTAAGCGCACGGATCTTAACCATTACACGGTATTTATACGGAGCAAGCGCGCGAATTTTGCCGAGACGCTCGGGCCGTCTGTATACCGCGGCGTGGCGATCGGTCTCCCACTCCCACTCTCGCTCGGGCGCGTTATGGGTCCGCAGAGAGGGGCAGCAGCATTAGCGCCAGGCGCCTAGATTGAGTGCCGAGTCGAGCCTCGTTTTTCGAGCGGATGAGCTATCTATGACAGGGGCAAAGTATAACGGGCACATTAAGCTTTGCTTTCTATTAATGCGATTGCAATAAATTCAACGAAAAAAATATTATTAAGTTAAGAAAAGACCTTTTTGAAAAAGTCTACTTGATAGCTTTGTCTTTAAAATATTGTTATCTAATATAACATATTCGAGCATAGACATATGAAACTTTTTTAAAAAACCGAAAATAGAGACAAGCGACCAGTCTCAAATTCAATCCTTGGTCTCACTTTCCTCTACTTCTATTTGTTCGTCGACTTCAACTTCAACTGTTCCTTCAGTTTCATTCAGCGGTGCCATTAATACCAATGTTTTTGATATCGGTCGATACATCGGTGTTACTTTAGATTTATCTTGTGAAGAAAAACTTGAAATTTTTATGAACACATGGGTTCCGGAGAAAAGCTTCAACTTCAAAAAAATCGGTGAAAAAAGGAACTTTCGATTCGAATGGCTACAGACATATACCCCTTGACTAGCATATTCTGAAATTGCCGACGGCGTCTTCTGTAAATTTTGTGTCCTCTTTAAGCAAAAAGTCCATCGAGGATTGCAAGGTTCTTTTATTTTAAAAGGATTCAATAAATATAAAAAATTTCATGAGGCAGCACAAAATCATGTTCAGTCCAATTGGCATAAACAAGCTGTTTTGGATGGAACCAATTTGATGGCCATAAAAGAAAACAAAAAACTGAGCATTACTAGTGTAATTTCTCAGGCCAGAGTAGATTTGATAACAAAAAACCGCGAAAAATTACGTTCGATTGTACGAACAATAGTTTTCTGCGGAACTCACGACTTGGCTCTTTGTGGTAAAACATCAAATGAAGGTTATTTCAAAGATCTTTTAAAATTCCGAGTACAAGCTGGTGATTTAATTTTAAAACAGCATTTGGAAGAAGGCGCACAGAATGCGCAATATACATCTGTTAGAACCGAGCATGAGATAATTGAAATATGTAAAAGCATAATAGCAATGATTGTATCGAAAGCTAATGCCTCCAAATGCTTCTCAATTTTAGCAGATGAGACCAGTGACATTGCTGGGGTAGAACAGCTTTCTTTTGGTGTCAGATTAGCCGATTTTAAAGATGGCAAATTAACTATACAAGAAGAGTTCCTTGGTTTTGTTGAGCTTAAAAAATTTGATGCTCAGTCTATTTCCGATGCTATTTTAGCGAAGTGCCAAAAGTTACATTTAAACATGGCATATTGTGTAGATCAGGGGTATGACGGGTGTTCTGCAATGGCAGGAAAAGAGAATGGCGTGAAGAGTATAATACAGCGAAAATACCCGAATATTCATTATGTCCATTGTTCGTCACACAGATTGAATCTGGTTGTCCATGATTTAAATAATTTAAGTGAAGTCAGAAACACTATAAGTACAATAAAAGAAATAATAAAATTTTTTAGGGAAAGTAATATTCGAAGACAACTGGTTCCTTCAATCCTTATACTTTGTGAAACACGTTGGACCGAGAAGCACAAATCTATTGGCTTATTTAAAAAGCATTTTGGAACAATATTGGAAAAATTACTTGAAATTTCTGAAGGGTTCACTAGTAGTAAGCAAAAAGCTTATTGTTTATACTGTGCCGCAACTAGTCCAATATTTCTATTATGCCTATTTATAATATCAAAATATTCCGAAAAATTAGGGCCAATTTCTGTATTACTACAAAATAAACAAATAAATTTGCTTGAATGTCAAAATCATATAAAACGTTTAATTTCTATTCTTTATGAAGAACGGGATGAGTTTGACAGTATTTTTACGGAATGCGAGAAGTACAGCCGCTCGATTTCTGTTGAGATTAAAATACCACGGACTATATCAAAACAAACTAAAAGAGCAAACTATTCCACAGAAAATCCTAAAGAATATTATAAACTAAGTTTGTTTTTACCGTACATAGATTCGCTTATAAGTTCTTTAAATATTAGATTTTCTGAAGAAAATTCAAGCATTTTCAACTTTTTTCGATTGTATCCTTCCACTTTCAAAACCATGACCCTTGAACAGAGCAAGCAGTTGTTGTTAGAGATTGATGAGAGCGGTGACTTACTTAATGATGGTCTTGTATGGCACAAAATAATAAAAGACTCTGAGATATCTACTCTGGATGACATGCTTAATGCTGCTAAATTTGTGCCTGCAATTCAAGCTATGCTTCTCAAATCATTATCGTTGCCTCTTACAACAGCAACAATAGAGAGATCGTTCAGTACCTTACGGCGAGTTAAGACATGGTTGCGCTCAACAATGTCTGAATTCAGAATCAGTGGTCTCTGCATGTTAAGTGTTCATAGGCAAAGGATAGCAAATGAAGAAGGCTTTATCAATCAAGTGATAGATAAATTTAGTCAGGATGATTGTTTGCGCGAACGCGTGAAGGAGGGCGCGTATTTGAAGGCCGAAAGAAATTAATCACCCTTTAATAATTAACACAGAGTTTACTTTCACAATTTAAACGATACAGTAATTTGACAAAAGTTCCAATAGATAAGCCGAGATCGATTTCCAAGTGAGTGTGCGGTAATAATTGCGGTAATTTCTAAGCGGTTTAATAGCGGTTGTACGTACTGAGACTCGAGAGACTAGCCGCGCAATTTTGGTGGGCGCTTCTTTTATCGGTGCGGTACTGAAGCCCCACTAATTTTTACTTCACCAATTAATTTCGGTTATTTAAAAATGTTCGAAAGTGACGCGAGGGCGCCTGTCTTTATTGGCGGCCCCGTAATTTACGCGAAACAAGCACGCACCTGACATGCGCGAAATGCTCGATAGCGAGATCGATTGGCTTTCGGAAGCCACGTGATCGAACGGCGCATGTCTATTACATCGATAATCAATGCAGTGATCGTTGCTTTCGGTTAAGCAATGTTGTTGTTATTGACAGCTTGTTAAAATAATCCTGATTTATCGCCTACTTGTTTATATCGAGCGAGCCTTTTTTCCGCGGTTTTTTCGCATATTCATCGGAAGAAAATATCGATTTTTAGACAGAAAAATACAAACTTAGATAATTATATTAAATTTTCTTCTCAATTTCGAACAATGATAGAAGATTAGTTTTTCTGTTTAATCAAAATTGAAAAAATAGAAAATCAAATAAAAGCTGAAATCAAATGAAAAAAGTTCAGATATGAAAAAAAATTAATTAAATACAAAAATATAAAAAAAACAAAATAAAAATAACAAAGTAAAAAAAAAATTAAAAATTAAAAAAATAAAAAAAAAATAAAAAACCAAAAAAAACGAAAAAATCTTTCTCGACATACACCTACCTTGTCGCGGTGAGAAAGCTTTTACTACTAAAAGGTGTATACATTTCAAATTATAAGTATTCTAATTAGTAATTCTGGAAGTAAGATTTTGAATTATGCCCCTCCCTGGAAAACATCCTGCGGACGCCCATGAGGTCAGCAAAGGCCAATAAAACATAAAAGAAAAAGAGAAAAATGTTGCATTTTTACTTACCACAGTTTCTTATCCAAATGTCAAATCTTTCATCAGTCTTCCGTGGAAAACGAAACAATTTACAGTTGTCTGATTTAATATTATTACAATCTTTGTATGCACATCTGTCGAATATCGTCATTTTCTTCACATTATTGTTATCCATTTTGATCCACGAAAAATACCTGCAAGAATCGAAAACAAATCGCCGGCCGCGAACAGAAAATGCCGACAAAGCACACTATCTCCGCGAATTTTTACGAATCTCGTGATTTTATCGAAACTACAATTTCGTTAAAACTGTAGATTCGTAAAATCGGATCACTGCACACACACACATCACAATATTTTTCAATAATAACGAAAAAAATCGTAAGATATTGAAAATCGCAAACAAAAGCACAATGGGAATTCGTTCTGTGACACGGTCGCGACGTGGTCATTCGAGAACGTCAGAAGCTTGTGAGCTTACAGCGATAAGTAAAAACAATTGCGTATCTATTTCATTGCGTTTATCTGTTTAAACGCGCGCTTTAATTTTTCCAACGTTTTTGCCTCTTTATATTTTAAAGGTCCTCTTTTCTAAAAATCTTGTTTTAAAGATCCTCTCCGCGAGAAAAATTCGAAAACATAAATTATTTAATATTTTTACTTTATTATTTGTAAATCCTCGGTTTCAAAATTTTTCTATTTGAAAATTATTAATTTTCTATTGCTAATTAATTTGATCACAGACTTTACTTTTACTCCCATTGCACTTTTGTTTGCGGTTTTCAGTATAGAATTTTTTATCGTAGTTACTGAAAATTATTATTGTGAATTATACTTGTGCAGTGATTTGAAGAATTTACAATTTCGTTGAAATTGTTGATTCTTCAAAAAAATTACGAGATTCGCGGAAATTGCGTGCTTTCTTGGCATTTTCCGTTCGCGGCAGGAGGTTTATTTTTGATTGTTGCAAGTGTTTTTTTTTTTTATTAAAATAGATAATAATAATGTGAAATAAATCACGAATATTTGACAGATGTGCATATATATAGAAATTGTAATAATAATAATATTATTTTATAAAATTGTAAATTGTTTCAATTTTTTATAGACTGCGATAAAAGATTTTACATTTGGATAAGAAACGCCGGTAAGTAAAAATATAAAATTCTTGAAAACATGTACCAAAAATATTTGATAACGTAAAAAGGTGAACTTTATGAAAAATAAAGAACTTAAAAATTGCACTAAGAAATAAATGGGCTATATGTGAGCCGTGCGCGGATGTAAGGTGTGTTATATCGAAATTTAATTAATAGAATTGAGAATTAATCCCAATTTTAAGTCTTACAAATGTCCAAGCTAATTTTTTGTACCTCGTGTACATTTTTGAAATTTATATCGAAAAATTAAATTTCAATATGCGTCTTACATCTCACATTTCGCATACGGCTCACATATAGCCCATTTATCTCTTATACTTTATTTTAACCCTTATAGAAATTTATCACAGTAACGCCAATTTATCACTTATTTCGAGTAATTAATCACTTTTATTTCAAATATTTAAATTACTGTATATTATAGTATTTTAAATATTCGAAATAAGTGATTAATTGACGTAGTGATAAATTTCTACAAGAGAATAAGGAGCCTTTAAATTTTTAATATAAAAAATTTTAAGTAATTTTCTTTAATAAAATTTAATTAAAAATTTTTGAACACTGTGTTATATCACATTTAAAATCGTGATTATTTCAATAAAAAAACATTTCATGTGTAAAAAATATATTTTTAATATTTAATAAATTTTATATATATATATATATATGCATATGTAAAATTTTCTCTCTCTCTCTCTTTCTCTCTCTCTCTCTCTCTCTCTCTCTCTCACACACACACACACACACACAACGAGGGCCAAATCTCTCAAATTGGTCTCATGATCAATTAGCCTGGATTCGCACCAGGGGCAAAGTCTGTTGGTAATGTCAAACGAATTTAGCCTGGACTCGCACCAGAGGCAAAGTCTTTTGGTCAAGTCTACGAAATTTAGTACGGACTCGAACCAGGGGCAAAGTGTGTCGGTAAGGGGCAAAGTCTATTACACGAAGATGGCGGTCTCTTCTTTAGGCAGGCCTTTGGCGATCTGTCTATTAATCTGTGGCAGAGAGAAGTGTGATGTCCCGCTATTGGTCGAAACTCTAATTTTTTCGCACTAACATAATTTCTTGCGAGAAACTATATAATCAACTATTTTGCGAATGATCTAACTTATAATTAGACATTTTTATCATTTATCATTAGTAATACCAGCATAAGGAATCTTCTAGTTGTAACTAATCTAGGGACTAACAACGCGGCCAATCCAACGCAACAAGCGCATACCTATAAATTACTAACCATCGCCATCTCTTGCAACTCTAAGGGTGCCGTCACATGAGGCGTAACTTGCGTACGCGTAACTTGCGGTAACTTACGCCGACCAATCACATCGTCTCATTTCAGTATCAGCTTCTGTCTAGTTATTTTATGCTTTGTACGCTATTATCGTTACGCCGAATTCAATTTCTGGCGGAAGAAACGCTGATGCGTATTTGTAAAAAAAAAAAAAAAAAAAACACAACTCCATTTGTGCGTTCTTCTGCCAAAGACTAAAGACAAAGAAGAAGTTAATTTTAATCTATTTATACCTATACATTAATAAGATGAATAAGAATAATCAAATAAGGGTAAGTTAACAAAAATCTAATTTATTATATAAGCTTTAATAGCGTTCGATTAAAAACAGTTTACTGCTCACGACATGTGATACAAAATTTCAAGTTTAAATTGTATATTAGTAGGTCTTCGTACTTTTTGCATTTGAAATTTGTTTTCTCTTTCTCTAATATTTAACATATATTGATTTCTTGTTTTACATGCATGAATTTTTGAGAATTTTGAGCAATATGAACATCATAATGCATTATTTTCTACATTGCATGTTTGAATCTTTTCAGCACAAATGCGGGTATTGTGGATGGCTGTTCCAATTTTCTACTAATTTTGTCGAGCATGAATACTTCAAGCATTATGTGGAAGATAAGGATCGCATCGTTGTAGATGAAAATTTTGTCGTGACAATATGTTATAACAGTATGTTTACTACATTCTTTGCATATATTTTGTTGTATTCATTTTATTGTATTATAGTAATTAAATGTACAGAAAATAGTATTATATTACAGAAAATAGTACATATATATCCCTTAGTCCCGACTCATGGGTCGTTTGCGACCCAAACGAAATTTCAAAGTGCTGTAATTTTTGAAAACGGGTACGGAACGCGCCATATCCCCTACCTAAAAAAGTTATGCCCTTCGAGGACCCGCCTACGGAATAGCAGCGCGCCAGTCCCCCTCAGGTCGTCACAGCGAGCACAACAATCTCACCGCGGACCAAATTTTCGCCATTTTGAGGTTCAAAAATTAAGCGTTTTTTTTTAATACAATTTTTTGTACTATTGTTTTTATAAAAGGTGTTTCTCATCTTTAATTTCTTCTTTTATTTTTGTCGATATCTTCATTTGGCTTAAAGTTATGATATTTTAAGTGAACAAGTGATTTTTTTTAGGTACCTCCATTTCTTAATAAAACTATATAAAAAAATAATTTTTATCGAAATATTATGATTGGGACTTCAAGTTGAAGGTTGCAAGAAGCTCCATGCATTTCTTCAGATTTTTTAAAGCGTTTTTACTGATCCAAATAACGCAAAGACGCAAACGACCCATGAGTCGGGATTAAAGGTACCGAAAAGAACCGTCGGGACTAAGGGATATATATTACATATATATATATATATATATATATCTGGCGTTCAAGACGTTGTGAATCATGGTAAATGCATGATTGATTGAAGTCTATTTATAAGAATGTATTAGCAGACTATCAGCTGATGCACTTTTATTGGTATGTTTGCGCTATTTGATATTTTATTTTAATAAAATATCAAATAGCGCAAACATACCAATAAAAGTGCATCAGCTGATAGTCTGCTAATACATTCTTATAAATAGACTTCGATCAATCATGCATTTACCATGATTCACAACGTCTTGAACGCCAGATTGCAAAGGGTGATTTCAGCGTAGCTGGGAATAATCGCAGCAGCATCACCTGTTGCCATATCCTGTGGAATATTCAAATATACAATAGTTATAACATTATGAATTAGAGAGGACATATGTTGCACAAATTCTTGAGAAATTGTATCATTAATTAATTGAAAAATATAACAAGTTGTCGCTGACCTGAACGGACAGACCTTGTTGATTGCGAAACGCCACAAACGTACTGGTTTCGTCTATGTCGTGAATTGATGGTACTATAGCAACGCGTTGACCACCAGACTTTCTATATCCAGCTAAACACAAATGGTGGAGAAGGTGCCCGGAATTCGCGGCGCAACTCAAACTTTCCTCGAAATCCGTCAGTAATTTGTTGTCGTTCTCGCTGCTGCCTAAATCAGGTTTCTCTGTAGGTGAGCACCACAGGCCAAAATTATTTCTGTGTAAATGTCTGGTGTAGAATTTAAGAGGACAAAAGAGACGTTGAGAAGAGAAAACAAAAATTAGACAAAAAAGACATCTACATTAATGTTTTTTATAGGACCTAGTAGATTAAATTTAATATGATTATTAGAAATACAATAGATTATTACCTTAAAAACGCTGCAAAATACTAAGTTGTCCTGCATCAATTACTTCTCGTCTTCTACATATTTTTTAGTAACGCGACCAATCCAACACAACAAGCGCATACCTATAAATTATGTTACTAGTCGTCGCCATCTCTTACAACCCTAACGGTATGAACGATAAATACGAAATATAATCAATGTGTGCAAACTTATTAATCAATGTGCATAATCAACATGTTTGAAATTGAATAATATTATTTAAGGAATAGTTAAAATGATGAATCGTCGGAATAAACATTTTAATCACACAATGGAGAATGAATTATAAAAATTGATAAATTCTTATGACCGACTATTTGTCATAAAATATTCCATAAAATCTTTTTCTTTAATTTATAAGATATCGTAAACGATGCGCCTCACTTGTAATTATATTTATGGAACCTTACTATCTTTATCACTATCATCAATAATTGAAACTATTCAGATTTTACAACTTAGTATCAGAGATATTATTCTCCTTTTTTTCCAATATATATACACATAAATAAGGATTCCATGAATATAACAACATTTCACCGTAATTAAAAATCTATCACGTTGTGAAATCATAACTATATAATTTAGCAATCATAATTTTATTTCATTATATTAAATTATAATTTTAATAACTAAAATGTAGCAGAGAATTATATAAAGGTCAAATACACGGCACCCTTAATCGGGTTTAATAACATCCATAGTTGTAAAACTGGTCAATCGCACCCTCTAAAGAATGGAACGGCTGTGATTGACCAGTCTTACAACTACGGATGTTATTAAACCCGATTAAGGGTGCCGTGTAAAGAACCTTATCGAGAACGATTTCAGAAACGTATAGGAGCTAACAAGCGAACAATAGAAACCCCAACGTGCGGCTACCGTTTGAACTTTCTTTGTCGTCCGGACCGCCCCCGATCTTGATACGATAAGCAACCCCGCGCCGTTCGCACCTCCTACTCGGGATGCTAACACCTGCACGTCTTAAAACTCGGGAACCAACAAATCATAGACTTTTACGTCTTATTCTAACTTAGATTTTCTCGACGCTTATTATCCTTATGACCATACCATATATGGTCATGATAGATTCTCATGACCATATTTGGTCAAAAAAAGAGCTCACTCATTGCCTTCTCAGAATCGCCAAACAACCCCCTTTTTTATAAGAAAATTTATTATAATATCTTTCTGGAAAAGCATTTTCGTGGGAATCCTCCCACTCAAAAATTTGCACACGACACCAGGATCTTTCGTTTTCGAGGAGTATATACACCCTAGAAAATCTGGCCCGAGGACGGCATTTCATCATAGCAAAGTTACGGCATATATCTTCAATTGTCGCTAGCCAAGGAGTGCAGCAACAAGTATCATCCTAAAAAGGTCAATTTATAACGCAAATCTCGGAATATATAACTTTGTCAACGATATTTAGTCACTGTAACCCCGCATCAATTTGTAACTTGGTATATTGTTCAAGTCACGGATTAGCCGTCAACCTCGCTGACTTCTTAATTCTTAATCGCGCACAATTTGTAACCGGGTTAAAAGACGAAATAAAGAACTTCAGTGCATCGTACAACTTAGTATTTGATTTCGCCATAAGCACTCCACGATCGAGGTCCTTGTGAGGGAGCGAACCTTTTTTTTTTTTTTGTAACTCTGGGGAAACCTCATGGTACCATCCGCCTCCGGGTAGAGGCGGGGGTTATGTGGGACTCCCTGCCCCGCCTGGCCGATCCGCCGTAGCGGGCCGGAGAGTCGGGATCGGCGAGCCGGAGAGCCGGGACAGGACCTACCGCACTAAAACCCCAGAGAATGTCCTTCACGGGCGTTATACAGGGGACGGCCAGGATGCTGGTATCCCATGCCGACTGGCCGCCCCCCCGCCTTATCCCTCCTTGGGAGGATGCCGCGGAAGGCGACACCCTCCCCCTCGTCATTGTACGGGTTCCTCGCGGTTGCGGCGCAGGGCGACATCGACCCCACGCCGCGCCCTCTCATAGAGTTTGAGGGGCGGAGCCATGGCTCGAGAACTCCCACTCGAGCCATCGCCCCTCGCCCCCCCCCCCCAGTGTCGCAACCCCCGGACCCCCAAGAGGGTGGTCCGGTTCGGCGGTTCACTGAGAGGGCCCTTATCAGGAGGCTCCTCTCAGAAGGAGAGGAGCCCCTTTCCGTGGACGGTGTTGCCTTCCCACCGGTGCCTTATGGCTCCCGGTGAGAGGGCCTCACACGTCACGTCTCCGTCCTTGAGAGGGGCCCAGGCGCTCCAGGCGGGAGGGCTAATGCCCGCCCGCCAGAGACACGTGGCCCCCCCTCATTCCTGACCCCCCGGTTGCGACCTCCCTCCGCCTTGTTAGGGGTCAGAGTTTACCCTCAACCAGCGGGGCCCCTTCTTCCCGGAGGGTGTGGGGGGGGGGAGGGGAGCGCCTAGGCGCTTCCATGTCCTCCCCGACACTCTCATCCGGCGTCGATCGTCGACGCCGGTATGTGGCGGGCCCCCCGACCCCCACCGCCGCGGACGGCCGCACCCCTGGGCACGACCGCCAGCGACGGAGGGGAGAGGGGAGGCACGCTTCCGCCCTTCGACCCCGCCGGAGGTGCCGTTAAGCACCCCGGACCCCCGAGTCGATGCCTGGCCGGCCGTCGGAAGTCCACGCAAAGTGGACACCTCAGGCCGGACAGGCATCCTATCTCCTTGTGGCCAGGGGAGCCGCAGCGGTAGCAGCGGCTACCTCTGTCCACCGCCGAGGTGCACCGGCGCCATGTGTGTCTAACACACAGACACCGGTAGCACCTGGGTGCCCCCATAACGTTAACGACTGTCGCCTTGTCGCCAACCCTCCCCCCCTCCGACCGCCTTCACCAGCGGTCTCCTTCTCCCTGCTACTCACCCTTTCCCCCCTCTTCTCCTTCTTCCTCCTCCCCCTCCCGACCACTTTCGCCCACTCCTCCGTGGTCTTCCCAACCCCCTTCCCCGTTTTCCCCATGTCTGTCGTTGTCGTCGTGTCGTCCGTCACCGTCGCCGTATCCCCTTCCGTCACCGTCTCCGCTTCCGTCTCGTTCCCCGTGCCGATCTCCATTCCGCTCCCCTCTCTGGAAACCCCACGGGCGACCCGAGCCTTCCTTCCCGCACGACCAACTACCATCCTCGCGAGGCGCCTTTCGACCAACTCCAGCCGGTCCGAGTTGGCGGCCAGTCTCGAGGATATCTCCCCGAGCCTGTCCACCAACACCCCCGGCAGAAGAGCCACCGTCGAGGGCACCTCCTCGGTCTGGGTCCATACTGGCACCCTTGTCCCCTCCTCGATATTCTCGGTCTGCGTCCCCTGATCTCTGCAGAACTTCGAGATTTCCTCCCCGTAGCGGTCGCATTCTCTGCGCGTTAGTTCCGCTATGATCCCTGTAATATAGTGGGCCAAACCCCACATCCGTCCGGCAAAGCCCCTCGCCTCTCATTATGGGACTCATCTTTCCCTCGGCCCTCACTTCCAGACCGATGCATTCGTTGAATGCATCGATCTCCTTCCTTACCTTCTTCCACATTCTCAATAAATGTAGGAAGAGGTCCTCCGTGGGGGTATCGACTCTAAGTTCGCTCCACCACGGGGCCAGGTCCCTCTCCCATATGAGACCCGGAAGCAATGCCGCCGGTCTCACCGCTTCGGGGTCAAACCTCCCCCCCTCCTCCGACGTGATCGCCGACGAGCCCGTTGACATCACGTCTTCGTCCTTGCACCCGTCGCTCGTTGACGACGGGGTGGAGGCCGGGATGATACCCCCCTCCCCGCCGGGCCCTGGGGCATCCGAAACCCCTGGACCGGTACGTTTCTTTGCCGGAACTCGTCCCTCCATGTTTGTTTGGTTGGTTTTTTGACTTGGTAGCCTTCCAAGGGTTGTGGGCCGAAGCCCTTTTGGCCCCACCAGGCCCATCCATCCACACACACATGCATACACACATTCACCCAATGTCGGGAGCCAACCAGATCTCACCCACAGCCCGTTCGACTTGGGAGACCCTACCGGGGACCGAAGTTCCCGTCGACATGGCCTGTGGGATCATTGATCCAGCGCTCCCGACATAAACACACACACCAGCTCGGGACCCTCGGGTGCGCGAGACCCGTACCCCACAGGGGGGGCACATGACACCCCCTGCAGAGTCCCTGAGGGTGCCCTCCTATACCGGAGGGCCAGTGTACCTCCCTACAGGAGGTACGGTCCGCTCTTAGCACCCCTCGCAAGAGTATCCTCTTGCGAAGGGTGAGCCCTTTCACCACGACAAGGTGGCGGACAACGAGAGGGGCGAGGGAGCGAACCTGGCCAAGCATATCACAGGTCTACGAAGAGTTCGTCGTCTTAAAGGTAGGAATCTGTTAATCACGCAGATCATCCAACACTCCAGTATTACATAAAAATTCGAACAAGTTTCGAAGGTCATTCCAATTTTCCTATCAATAAGAAAATACATTTCCTGTTATTACTCGAATAATTCTCTTTATCCGCATCCTCATATTTCCTGCTCCGAGCGCTGAATAGCGCACCGATGGCAATTCTCCAATCAACCCTCTAATTATTTTCTATCAAAGGTCCCCTATTCTTTGACTCTCCTTTTAGTTTCGAGATTAAGAACATGCAAAAGACATGATTTACATTAATATAATTTCCTTCAGTACACCCCCCCCTCTTATAGTAGCATTGTCTTAGTAACATCTCCTAATTAAAATAGATATTCCATTACTATTTAATTACCTTTTATAAACAAAGACGCGAGAACAGAAGATCAAATATCGGAGGAAACGTAATCATAGAACAGGTAAGAAAAATCGTGCTAACCGTGCCGCGTCTACCTTGCTCTGGCTCAGACGGCAGTCATTGAAAGATAAACCTCGCATCAAATCGTGCGAAATAGTTGCCATTTCTCTGGAGACTATAAAAAGATTAAAGACTTCATCTATTCAACTAAATCTTGACAATAACCTCGTAGCGGACAAAGGAACACCCCCTCATACCAAGATCGAACCCTCGATCAACCAACCTCCTAATTCCTTTGAATTCTTGACTCCTGAACTATCAAGTTCAATTGATTCTTCGATAGAAAAAGTATTTAATTATTTTAATCTTAGAACCAACTTCCCCGAGTTATCACCAATCCCAGACAAAGAAATTCCCCCTGACTCTGGAATAGAATTAATCCTTGCCAGACGAGCCACCTAATATATTTAGTTCAGAAACTGATTCTTCCGAGCAATTACTAATCGCAGAATTACACGAATTGGTATCGCAAGTGGGAAGAAATACTTCCCCGGAACAATTCTATCCTACAGACGAAGTACAAATATTAAAAGATCAATTCTCCGAACAAGTACTAATTGCAGAATTGTGTGATTTAGTATCACAAATAGAAGAGAATACCTCTCGGGAACAACTTCATCGTAAGGATTTAATACAATCATTAAAGGATCAGTGTCCACACAATTTAATCGATCAATATGCTAATTATCTAGATATTTAATTATTTAAAGTATTTCTCCAATGTCATCAGAATATACTATTACAAAACCAGAAATTAATCAACGAAAAAATTCATACAATAATAATCATAATTATTGCCTTACTAACAGACGTTTTAGAGGGAAACATCGATTTAGACCAATTTCTTGTCTGTTTAGATAACATTCCAGATTCATCGAACACGATAAACGCGAGATTTCTTGGAAACCGATAATTTGTGTAATTTAAATAATTGTTTAATAATAGGATCCAATGAGGGATTTTCAAGACTCTAAATTCGAGAATTATATAATATTCTCGCTACTTAATTTATTAATTAACAACTATTTAAATGGGGAAATTACAGTCGATTAATTAATCAATTCATTGGACAGTTTAGAAAGAATTGCTAGTAAAAATCCTTTTCCTACTAGTAACTAGAATTCCCCATCCCCAACGTCCCAATACTCGGTCTCTAGTTCCATAGTATAATCCGTGCTCTCGGCGTCCCTAAGGTAAAGCCGGTGTATGCAGGTTGCCTCATAAAAAATAGAGAGCGCCCTATTCTTTCTAGCCTAAGAA
Organism: Nylanderia fulva; assembly: GCF_048542155.1. Lineage (NCBI taxonomy): Eukaryota > Metazoa > Arthropoda > Insecta > Hymenoptera > Formicidae > Nylanderia > Nylanderia fulva. The sequence goes on from NW_028190507.1 coordinate 45,050, forward strand.
TTGAGAGCATAGGAAAATCACTAGGACGTGACAGAAGGATGAGACGCGCCACGCCGTCATTTTTAGTACGATGCTTTTTCTCTTAGAACATATAGATATGGAAAAAGAATAGGAGCGCAAAACTGTGTCCAAGTTGGGTGCGAGAGAGAACCACGTTTTTAAGGAAAGAGAAGGGTAGATTGTTACCTCCGTTCGCAAAGAGCAAACGCGAATTAGCGAAAGCACCAATTACATTTCCAGTTTCAAACGGTGCGGTGAGCGTGACGTCACCGTGACGTCATCTACGTTTGCGCATTGCGAGCATAGGTTAAAAGCTATCTTTCTCTCTCGCACCCAACTTGGACACAGATTTTTACATGGAGAACAATAGCAATTCCCCTTCCAGTAATATATGTTCTAAGCTTTTTCTAGGCCGCGCACTAGCGTCACGTACATCCATTTTACGGACGTCTGGAACTACATGGCTACATCCACTTTCGATGTTGGTAAAAGAACCAAATTTGGTTCATGTCCGTGCTACATCCACAATTTATAGATCCGAATACGACAAAGACCAGAGTTTAAAACCATGTTTTTTTTTAAGTTATAATTTTTGTTAAGTTACAATACATCACTATATTACACATTTTTAAATTTTGTTATGTTTATTGAATTTTAAACATATTAATTTTATTTATCGAAAATTTGTCAATTTAAATAAATTTATTTATTGACATATTTTTAACTCACAAAAATATTATTAACAAAAGTCCTTAAATTATATATTTATGACTATTTTACCTTTAAAGACACCCATCTGTATATGCATATAATATGTATATATATGTATATAATAGGCTAAAAAATATATATATTAGAGTTTTTTTAAAGAAAAAAGAATTGAGATAATAAATATAAAAGAATACAAAAACAATTTAATATATTATAAAATATTTTTCATAAAATGTTTTCTGTAAAATAATTTTGGCGAAACAAATACTCGTGTACATATATAGACACATGTGCACGCACACTGATTCTGAATAAGAAGAAAATTTCCATAACTAATACATACATAGATGTGTGGCAGGATAGAGGGGAAGGAATATACATACGAGGGCGGTCCGATAAGTACTTAGCCTACAAAAGAAAAACGAAAATTTTGTAAAAGTGGCGATTTATTTCTCAACATAGTCTCCTTTTAGCTCGATACAGTCGACCCAGCAATGCTCCTACTTCTTTAACCCATCTGAAAAATACGTTTTCTCGAGGTCTGTAAAGTAGGCCTCCGTGGCGGTGATGACCTCCTCATTCGACTCAAATTTCTTCTCGGTGAGTGACTTTTTCAAGTTTGGAAACAAAAAAAGTCGCACGGGGCCAAATCGGGAGAATACGGTGGATGGGGCAGCAGTTCGTAGTGCAATTCGACCAATTTGGCCGTGGCGACGGCGATTGCGCTTGTTGTCCGGAGTGAGCAAACGCGGCACCCATCGCGCCGACAGCTTTCTCATGCCCAAAATTTCATGCAGGATATGACCCACGCGGTCTTTTGAGATGCCTACTGTTTCAGCTATCTCGCGCACCTTCAATCGGCGGTCTGCCAATACGAGATCGTGGATTTTTTCACGTTATCCTCCGTGGTAGCCATTTTCGGGGCACCTGGGCGTGGCTCATCAAAAACCGACGTGCGACCACGTTGAAACTCGTTAAACCAATTTTTGACGGTCGCCATCGAAGGAGAAGAGTCACCATACACAGCATCCAAGCGCTCTTTGATTTCGCTGCGCGATTTCCCTCCCAAAAACAAGAATCGAATCACCGACCAATATTGCTCTTTTTCCATTTTTCTAAAATCCGCGGACACGCCCGCTTCCACACGCGGTCAAAACAAAACTACGAGTCCGATTCGACTGAAATTTTGACAATAGCCGTCTACGAGAATGTACTACACGATAGTAAATCTCTCTTGCGATACTGACACCATCGGGCGGTGAGGCTAAGTACTTATCGGACCATCCTCGTATATATCGCGAGTCGAGTTACACTCGCTGTCTTCGCTTGACGATCTCGAGAGAAGTACACGTTTTGTTTTGTAGTGCTTTGCGGCTTTTGTCCGTAACGGATTTTACACGCGCTTATATATATATCTATAAAGGATTTTTTAAATATAGTTTTTGTTATATATTGTCAAATTTATTGTCCCACATAACTGCAAAGCACACATTCGTCCAAATAGTTTCGAAGCTATGAATGTGAAAAGAGCATTCCAATTATTCAGTCATACTTTTGCAGCCGCGATAAAAACAGCCGGCCATGCAGGAGAATTAAATACAAATACATGACAAGCTACAGCAGATTTTGCAGAACGCACGAATGATATTATCGATGCTTGTAATTCATACAGTTTAAGTATTAAATTTGACGGAAAACGATCATTATCCCCCAAAAATCCGGATATTGAAAAGCTGTTAACAGATTCTATTGAATGGTGCTCAAGATGATCAAAATCAGCGGAAAGCATAGTTCAAATTCCTTGTTTCAAAAGTTTTCCCTTAACTATACGAGGTATTCTTGCAACATATAAAAAATGTACAAATCAATACGAAGGATTTGAACTTGCGACAGGATAGTGTAATCAGGATTCTGTGGAACATTTATTTTCTAAATTGAGACAACGCGGAGGTTTTAATTCAAATCCAACCGCAAAAATGTATGTATTAGTTATGGAAAATTTTTTCTTATTTAGAATCAGTGTGCGTGCGCATGTGTCTATCTCGCTATGTACACGAGTATTTGTTTCGCCAAAATTATTTTACAGAAAATATTTTATGAAAAATATTTTATAATATATTAAATTGTTTTTTTATTCTTTTATATTTATTATCTCAATTCTTTTTTCTTTAAAAGAACTCTAATATATATATTTTTTAGCCTATTATATACATATATATACAAAATTAAGATTTAGAAAGACAGGGCCAACTATAACGAGCATATTAAATTAGTGAGAGATGTAATGTCAACACATAATTAATTTATTTCTTAATAAATACAATGAACGTTTCGGCTGTTACCTCAGCCTTCTTTAGTAAATATAAAAAAAAACAATAAAAAATTCTTTTAAGTAAAATTATGACATATTACGCATTGGGGTCTATTTTTTAATGAACCTTTGGTTTGATGAGTCAATAAATTTAAATTGGGTTACGCTTATATCATTAATTAAAATAGATATTGTTTCTAATCGGCTAACCATTTTTTAATTGAGATGGTAAACTTTTTAATTATGTCAAAAAACATGTAAACGAGCTCACTGTTGTTAGTAGAACAAGTTGACAGTCCATTCCACGTCATCAATCCTTTTGAACATTATTAGTTGAAAATATCGTCAGAGCCGCTTGATATGAGAATTGAAACATTTAGATGTTATCCAGCATCAAAAAGTTAGTGCCCATCATCAAGCATATTTCCGAGTAAGTTCATCATTGTAGTGTATTTCACCGTGTTTGTCTAAGTATATTTTTATTTTTTTGTATATTAATTTATATTAATAAGTTATTTTTTATGTGAAAGATCTTGATTATGATTAGAATTGCTTACTTAAAATTGATGAGTAGTCAAGATTCCGCCAAGTCAATGTGTTCATTATACAGAGTCACAATATGATGTGTCGAATTCAAACCGTGACTCCTATTATTATTACTATTTATTTATAAGACAATTTTTCTAGAATGTCAAAATGACACGTCAAGCATATCGGTATCTTTTTTTGAGTTTAGACCGTTTTTTTGTTCCTTTATATGAATCATTTCAGAAACATTTCTCTTCTGAAAATTAGATTCGGAATCTAAAATTTTTATGTCTTCCCAATTAAATGAGTGTTGGTAATTAAGAATATGTTCCGAGATGACCGAGTGCTTTGACGAATCTAACTTTATATTATTTACATGTTCTTTAACTCTCGTTTTAAGTTGTCTTTTGGTTTGGCCAACATATGTCGCATCGCAATCGTGACATGAGATCTTATAAATAACATTGGAATTAGTTGAAAATTGATTTTTATCTTTATGAACTATAACCGTATCACGCGGACTTCGCAGCGAATATCAATTCGTCGCGTAAAGAGAAAAGTCTCCTGCGGAATATCGGTTACCTTCGGCGCGATCTCTCCGTCCGATCACAAAAAAAAAATTATAACCAAAAAAAAATAAAAAGAAAACTAAAATCTCGATTTAGTTGGGCGCCAGGTGCGGCAGCCGCACCGTCTCTTAATTAATAAATTCGCGGGACGCTAAGTCTTAATTTACTCGGACTTATTGTCCAAGCCCTCTCGCGGGCGTCAATCACGGGAGAGAGAGATCGCGACGGCAGCTTTCCCGCTCGGCTAGCCTCCGTTCGGGTAAGGGTTCGGGTGCGTGGCGGCGAGAAATCATCCGAGGAATTAAAGTTAATAAAACATATATTTAAATCTTGTTCATAAGACACATGAGTATATAATATACAGAAATAAGCGGCGTGCACAGACGCACGATTGAGAGTTTGGTGAGGCAATACGACCGGTGGTTCGCCGTGCCGAGTTATGAATAATATTTAACTAATTCGCGGCAACGAGGTAATGTCTCCAATAACAACCAAAAAATGATTAATTAAATCGGCGATGCGCCACCGGGTATATTACTCCACGCCGCGGGCGCGTGATCCGCGCGGTATGCGCGACAACAAAGGGGCCGGCGTAAGGGCGCACCGCGTGCGCCGTACATAAATTCCATACACAACATTAAACGTAATCACGCCTTTTCTTTTAAGACCACATCAATACTTTAAGGAGCCCGAAAGCGTTTATGAGCTCCCCGATTTTTCGCCTCGAACAATATTCGGCAACGCGTAAATCGCGGTAATTTTCGCGCGACAATGTTACGCGCGAAGACTGTCTACGCGGGAGAGATAATATGCGGAAACGCAAGAGAGTGGATGGGTCGTAGTTTCTCCCAATAGAGTTTCGTTACGTTAATACCGCGACTCGACAATAAAACTAAACTCTCGCAATTTTATAACGGGCCGGCAACTAAGTCCGGCATAATCTCTTAACGATAGGTAATTCGGGACTCATCCACCCTGCTACCTTAATTCGGCGACAGCAGGATGACCACGTCGTCTCACCAGTCCTATAACGATCCTTATCGTCCTCTCCTCTTTCGCTCTCCCTAAGTTGCGCTTCCGTCTCGGGACCTCCGCTCTCTTCGGGCGCTCGCTAGACAGTGCCGAACCGGGGGCCCTCAGGAGACACGTCGGTGACCCAATTACCTAGATAGGCCACTCGCGGCGCTATCAGGTCGGCCGCGCGCGCGGCCTTGGTGATCCTTGCGGCCGCACGCTTAATTATCCTTACCCGCGGAGTCCTGATCCGCGGGTTGCCCTTCGTAGGCGGTCGTCGTGGCAGCGCACGGCAGGGCCGCTCCTTGCTCTCCTTCGGGATTCCGGATGTCCCGGGGGCGGCAGCTCTCCTGCCGGCGCTCCGTATGCGGGGACTCGGGTGCTTGTTGCACCCGAGTAGCCATCCCCTGCTCGCTCCTGGAAGGTACAAATTTTTAGGCAGTGGCACCTACTCCGTTGTCGGATGTTCGGTGAAGAAATTTGGAATCTTGGGCTTACCGGGCGTGTCCCTGACGAAGGGGGTCCCCGTCGTCCTGCTTCCTATGCTTTCCTATCTCTCCTCCAGGGTTTCTCTCTCGGCTGAGACTCGTCGCACATCCTGTCTGCCGCCGAAATAATCCTAACTCTCAACAAAAAATATACGAAAACGCGTAGCAGCGGGATCGCGTCCGGTCCCGCGCTTTTCGCACGCACGCTCTCTCTCTCTCTCTCTCTCACTGTCTCGGGAGAGCAGAGGTCCCGTGCCCTCCCCCGATCGGGCCGTTCAGCCCTTGTGACGGACAATTTTAATTTGTCACGTCACAACTCCCCCTTTCCAGAGGAGGACCGGGGGGAAGGTTCCGACCAGGAACCGACGCCGTCATCCATCCGCCTACTACTTACGTACTGTGTACCTTGAAACGTTACTAGGGCGATGACTCGACAGCGGCTGATTTCTCTCTCTCCGCATCGACGGCTTTACTCTATTAATAGCGGTTATGGGTAGAGCGAACGGTCTCGCTCCAATGTTCACGTGGCACATGCAAAATTCGCAGAAGGGATGGAAAAGAAAGGTAACTCAGCGGAGTACGATTAGGTGGGCCGGAGGCCTCCATCTTTCGACGTTCTTTTATTGCCGGCAACTAGGGTTCCGACAACTATCTAGAAGCGAGGAAGGTGATAGGGTTTGAGGTCTTTTGCATGTACCTTTGAAACGATTCTACCCTCTACATCGGTGAGCTCATAAACGACAGGCGATAATATTTTACTAACTCGAAACGGTCCATGAAACTTTGGCACTAACTTGGCGGCAAAATTTTTTGACGCGGCGGACAGTACGTGCTGTCTTTTGAGTACCATATCGTCGACTTTGTACGCGACATCGCGGTGTCTCAGATTGTAATACTTTGACTGTTTTTGATAGGCTTGTTCGAGATTCTCGGAAACCCAGTCGCGCAAAGGCGCGATAGCCTTCATACGATCTGACCACTCAGCTGGGTCTCTACGTTGTATGCCGACAACTTCATTATATCTTGCGCGTATAGTTTTCGGAGGCCATAATTCGCTTCCGAGGTTCAAAAACGCGGGCGAGGTACCAATCGAGGAGTGATGAGCGGTATTGTACGCAAAACGAAACTTTCCCAAGTGCTCATCCCACTCTCGGTGATCCTGCTCGATAAACGCGACTATCATCGTCTTCACGATACGATTCACGCGTTCCGTCGGATTCGCTTGGGGATGATACGGGGGAGTGTTAGTAATCGTGATTCCGTAATCCTTTGCGAAAGCTACTAGGGTATGGTTGACAAATTCTGTCCCGTTGTCGGTCAACAGAAACTTCGGCGTACCCCATCGCGACACGACTTCGTCTAGCGCCTCGACGATTTTCTTACCGTTAACTGCCCTTAGCGCGAAACACTCGATCCATTTTGTAAATAAATCCTGGATAACGAAGGCGTAGGTGAAACCGGACTTACTTCGAGGGAACGGTCCCATTACGTCGGCAGCTACTACGGTCCAGGGGGCGTCGACAACGCGGTGGCCCATTAAACCCGCAGGGCTGGCCTGTTCTACCTTAGTTCGTTGACAAACCTCGCACCGTTTCACATAGTCCGCGATATCTCTAAACATGTTCGGCCAATAATAACGAACGGCTAATCGGTGGTAGGTTTTCTCGACCCCGAGGTGCCCGGATCGCGGTTCGTCGTGTGCCTCTCTCAACGCGTCTCTCCTCAACTCTCTCGGCAACACGAGTTTCCACCTATCCAGATCCTCGACGATCTCCGACACGACCGGCTTCGGTCGACAGAAATATAGTTGTCCGTCCACTATCCTCCAATCGGTAAACGGACGCGCTTTCGTGGCGACTTCCGTAAGACGCTTCTTATACCAGGCATCGTGCGTATTCGCGTTTTCTTCGACATCTACAGCGGCGACAATGGGAATCTCGGTGTCACCCTCGAACATTCGCGACAACGCATCAGGCACGTGATGTAGCGCGCCTTTCCTGTGTATGATCTCGTAATCGTACTCCAAAAGCTCTAACGCCCATCTTGCGAGTCGACCTGTTGGGTTCTTTAAGTTGTGAAGCCATCGCAGACTGCTATGATCGGTAATCACCGTGAATTTATAGCCCTCTAAGTACGGTCTAAACTTCTTTATCGCCCAAATAACGGCTAAGCATTCCTGCTCTGTCACGGTGTATCTCTTTTCCGGATCGGCTAAGGCTCTACTCGCGAAAGTGATTACGTGTTCTTCCTCGTTAATAGTTTGCGTAAGCACGGCACCTACTCCGACCGAGCTAGCGTCCGTCTGAAGGACGAACGGAATACTGAAATCGGGTCGCGACAACGTGGGCGCGGCAACGAGATACGATCGAATTTCCTCAAACGCGTGGACCTGTTCGTTGGTCCATTTCCACGGCTGATCTTTCTTTAACAGGCGTGTTAGCGGTTCGCTCCGCGTCGCGAATTGAGGAATGAACCTCCGATACCAGGACGACATACCCAGAAATCGTCGGAGTTGTTTTAAATTCGTAGGGGCCGGGTACTCGAGAATCGGCTGTGCTTTCTCCGGATCTACTGATAATCCCTCCTTGCTCACAATGAAACCGAGATATTTAACTTGTGCGCGGCAAAATTCGCACTTCTCGGGATTGATCGTTAATCCGGCAGCGAGGATCTTTTGCAACACGCGATCCAGCCATTCTAAATGCTCTTTGAAAGTTGGCGTCACAATCACAATATCATCTAAATACGCGAAAGCATGCGGTTCTATTTCCGGTCCTATCAGTCGATCAAGTAACCGTTGAAATGTCGCGGGCGCTCCCGTCAAGCCGTACGGCATCCGCGTAAACTGATACAAGCCTTTCCCCGGAACGCTAAAGGTGGTAATTTCGCGGCTTTCATTCGCGAGGGGCATTTGAAAGTAGGCTTGGCTCAGGTCGATCGTCGAGATGTAGCGCGCCGAACGCAGCTTGTCCAGTATGCCGTTCATTTTCGGCAGCGGGTAGGCGTCCCTTTTCGACACGTCGTTTACCTTCCGGAAATCCAAACAAAAGCGATACTTTCCGTTGGGCTTTTTGATCATCACAATCGGATTTGACCATTCGCTATGCGAGGGCTCGATTATCCCGGCGCGCAGCATTCTATCTACCTCGGCGTGAATTGCTTCCTGTACCTTCGGAGATACGAGGTAGCAGCGCTGCCGGATCGGCTTATTTTGTCCGACATCTATCGTATGCTCGGTAAGCGAAGTGACACCGGGATTCTCAACAGGGTCCGGCAACCGCTCTTTAAGAAATCTACCTAATCTTTCGGTTTCCGACGGGGTCAATTCCGAGAGTCCACAACACGTTCGCGCAGATCCCTTATTATTTAGAAAAGGGTACCTGCACGTTGATTCGTCGGCGAAATACCATTCCGCGGCAGCAAAGTCTACTATCACCTTAAACGCGCGCAAAAAATCGACTCCTAATATACACGGGACGGCTAGGCTCGGCAACAAACACGTGGAGACGTCGCGGCTTCGACCTGCTACTTGAAGCGTAATCTTTGTCTTCTTCGCGTACCTCCGCTAGCTGTCCGTTCGCGGTTCGAATCTGCGTAAGATGGTCGCGGTTAATCGGCGATCTCAACCGGCGAATAATTTTTATGCCCGCGGCTCCGAGGATGGTTCTATTAGACCCCGAGTCGATCAGAGCGCGTAAGGTTTCGCCCCCCAGTGAGATCTCGCAGTACGGGAGCTGCGACAGCGTTCGGGCGTCGGCGCCGAGTGAGCTGGACGACAAGCTAGAGGCCTCGCTCGTAGCTTCCGCGCGGGCCTTTTCTAAGTATTCCGGGATCACCGGGGCCCGCCCTAGTGATTCCCGCTCTCGTTTTCCGCACATGTCGGGCACGTTCGGACGGTAACGTTGGTTTTCCCGCAACGATAGCAATATACGCGGCGCGGCTCAGCGCATTCGCGTGCGATATGGCCGGCCTTGTCGCAGTTCCAGCATTTGCCGGATGATTTCGCAGGATTCGCGTGACTCGAGGACGCGACGTTACTCGTGGAGGCGGCAGCCTCACTATTCTGTCGTGCGGAATTAGATTGCGCCTTCTTTGCGCGAGCGGCCTCTTTTCGCGCGCGTCTCTCGGCACGCTTATTTCCTGGAAGGTTATCCGTCAATCCGATAGCCGCGACAGCGGGAGTTTTCTTAGAACTCTTCGGCGGTGCCCGATACGCGAGATCCGGGAATATCATCTGTTCCGGCGGCGGAGGCGCACGATATCGACTAGCGGCTTCGTACCCCTGCTCCACTCGCGTAGCCTGACTCTCCAGTGAAGCAAAATCGTAAAAGTCGCGGCGCTGAACTACGATCTGCAACCGCGGCAACATATTCCGGTGAGCCTGATTAAGCTGTTCTTCCAGACTCCACGGCGGACTCAGTCTCTCAAACATCGCGCGAATATAAGTAAGAAAATCGGCAATCGACTCGTATTCCCCCTGCGTGCGTCTCTGTATGTCTTCGCGTAACGCGAACTGAAAGTCCGGACTACCGAACCGCGCACGCCACGACGTTTCAAATTCCTTCCAAGTCCGCCACCGTCCGCGCTCGTTCCGATACCAATATAAAACCGTGCCGTTCAAAAAGAAAGGGATACACTTGAATACGTCGGCATCGGTGGCCGTGAATAGGGCGCGACCCTCCTCGATACGCAATAGGAAGGCTTCCGCGTCGCAACCTCGAGCGCCGGAGAATTTAAGGTTTCACCGACGCATCATCTGATATACGTCGGTCGCGGAATCGGTACGACGCGCGGGCGCACGAATTTCCGGTTCGCGTCTCGGCAGCTGTAGTAACGGAGGCTGCAAGAGATGCTCCGCGAAATCCATTCTCGGGGTCCGAACTCGATCGTCCTTGATGATCGTTCCGGTACTCGATTCGCCCGATGCGCGATCGTCCCCGCTATCCTCGCCTTCCGTTTCCGGAGTCGGCGACGGCCTCCACCCTAATTGCTCGCAGCGAACGGCTTTGGTCAGCCGCGCACGCAAGACGGGTAATATTCCCTCCGTTTTCAATCCGCGGCATTCTAATTCTTCGCGCAATTGTTCTAACGATAATTCGTGGAGTCGCGCGACTCGTTGTTCGGCGTCGGAATCCATTTCAAGGATCGTTGTTCGTTCGGCCGTGGACGCGCTAATTGCCGGTCCTCGCGAATCGATCTACCGAGGCGTCGTATTATCGGACAGAAGACCGATCAGAGAACCTACACAAAAAAATTATTTTCCGCCAACCAAGGGAAAAAAAAAAAATTTTCCGAGAACGGACACTCCAGCTAATACCCTGAATTTCCCTCAGGGGCACTCCCTCAGGGGCACTACAGACTCATCCCTGTAGTGTACGGGTGTCGCAATCCCGAGGTACCCGAGCTGGAGTGCGTGCGAAGGATGAATGGGGCGTGATGGGCGTGCAGGCCCTAAAAAGGACTTGTCCACTGCACTAGGTGAAGGAAAACACCGAAGATAACACCCGGGGGGGAGGCCCCGTTAGCTGAGTAAGGCAACCTCCTAAGGGGAAGGAAAACCCCCGACAGAAAAAACCAATTTCTTTTTTCAGACATGATGAGCGGCTCTAAAAAAGAAGAGACTGTCCTAGGGTCGGTAACTAGGAACCGGCGTGGGGGGGGGAGGGTGTAGGCCTGGCTCCCTCCTCGTCGTCATCAGACGACAGGTCGTCCGCGGATTTGCCGGCTGGGTCCGCGGATGGGAATGCGACAGTGCCGAGGTGCGAGCTGGATATGGATGAAGTGGAGGATCAGCTCATTGAGCTGACGATAATCTGGGAGAGCTTGGATCGTGATGTTGACCCAAGGGAACTTGCGGTTGACATTCACCAGCTGCTCTCGGACGAGGAGATCCACGAATTCCGGTTTCTTGGTGCGTACGTCCGACTTGCTAGGATTACCGAGAAATTCCTGCAGGAATGCGTGAATGGCAAATCACCGTTTTGCCATTCGCATAAGTGTGTGCGGTCTTTTGACCCCATTGATTTGAGTACCTCGGAGGTGAGTGTGTCCGGTGAATCGGAGAGGATTTCTTCGAAGCTTCCCTGGTCGCCGGAAAGGGTCCGTGGCGATAGTGATGGTGAGTGCGAACCGGGGGTGAGCTTCATCACTGTCTCTTCGCCGAGCTCTCCGGAGGATGACGGGAAGGATGTAGACTTCCAGGTGCCAGACAAGCGGCTGCTAACTGGGAGAAAGCAGTACCCCCGCAAACAGACTAGAGGTAAGTGCGCCGGTAACACCAAGAAACGTGGTCGCCCCAAAACAACTGGGGACTACGTAGACATTGCGGTGGCCAAAGAGCGCGTTCTGCGCGCGGAAAGACAGGAAGTCCTTTTAAAGGATATTAATAGATTATTGGACCCAAGTTTAGGACCAAATCTTGCTGCAGTTGGAAGGGAGAACATACCTTCGGATGAAACGTTTAGATCCAGCCTCAGGAGCGTTACCAATCTGGAGCTCCGGAGGCTGGTCGGGTTGTCTGCCACACAAGTGGAGAAGGCATCCGATGTCACTGGTCTCGACGAGATCGTAGCCAGGGATCTTCGGGTGTCTTCAATGAGACTTGTAGGCATTTTTGACGAGATGGCCAATCGGGTTGCTGTTGAGACTAATCCACAAACCGAGGCACTAAGGAGCGAGAAATTTGGGGCTGCGGGAGCGTGTCGCGGCCTTGGAACGCGAATTAGATAGGGTCAGCAAAGAAATGGCTAGCTTCCGAGCGGCCATTCCGCAGCTGGAGGCGGAATATTTCTTCGGCGACAAGGGAGCAAGGAAGCGACCCTGCCCGGCATCATCTCCGGGATCGCCATCGGGACAGGTAGGGGCAGATTCCGTCTTGGTTGGGAGTCATCCCATCACCATGGCGGATCTGTCTGCAATATTGGACAGGCGCTTAGCTGACCTTAGGGTCGACATTTCGTCGGCCGTGTTGGCTAATATTAAGCCACTGCTAACTGGGCAGGCTGGGGACTCTTCTCCGGAAGCGGCCCCCAAGCGGGTGTCCAGGGCAAGTGTTGTTGGTGGCCGCAAGTCATCGATTGGTCCCGTGGCTGGGGGCTCCGCCGCTTCCGCTCCTGCGGAGGCTTCGGTGGATGCCTCTGCCCCTGGGACTATTAGAAAGAGTAGACGTCGTCGTCGTCGTGGGGGGTCCTTTATTAGGAGGATCCCTTCCTCGGGCACTTCCGCCCAGAAGAAGAGTCGAATTCCTCCCCCTCCCTCTGCGTCGGTGATTTCGCTGACGATTGAGGGGGGGGGAACGCGAGAAGTCTTATGCCTCGGTTTTGTCCGAGGCTAAGACTAAAATTAACGCGAAGGAACTGGGAATCGAGTCTATGCATATGCGTAGGGGAGTAACTGGCAGCATTTTGCTGTCAGTTAGAGGTAAGGACTCAACTGTAAAGGCTGATGTGTTGGCAAATAAAATGAAAGAGGTGTTCCAGTCGACAGGAACGGTTAAAGTTGGTCGCCCCTCTTGTATGGAGGACATCCGCATAAAGGGGACAATGGCCTTTGTTAGTCGCCAGGAGGTTCTTGATAGGGTAGCCTTGGATGGAGGCTGTAGTGCCGGGGAACTCAAGGCCGGGGTGATCCGATTGTCTTCTGGGTCGGGCTTCGGTACTTTGTGGATCCGCTGCCCTGCTAAAGCGGCGCGGAAGCTCGTTGCTGCCGGGAGTATCGTGATGTCGGGGGGGTGGGAGAAGCTGGATGTCGTTCATCTGGCCCGTCGCCCCCTCCAGTGTCATAGGTGCCACGAGTTTGGGCATGCGGCAAGTAGATGTGGCGCCGTGGTTGACAGGAGTGATGCCTGTTATAGGTGCGGTGATACGGGGCATAGGGCTGCCAATTGTGTGGCGCCCCCCCCCCCGCTGTCTGTCGTGTGTGTCCCGTGGGAAGCCGGCAGGACACCGGATGGGTTCAGCAGCGTGCGCAAGGACGCGCGTTCCTCCTAAGAAGCACCAGGATGGTAGGGAGATCACCCCTGCAGAGCGTACTCGGGCTCCGGGGCGCCCCGATGGGGGGCCTGCGAGCCCGGAGTGGACGAGGGTAGACTGTAGCCGGGGGCGGGGGAAGTCGCGGAGAGGCGGCTCCCCCGTGCCGGGCTGCAGTTCTGCCCCCGATGTTTAGTGTCGGTTTTGTCCTTTGTTGTCGTAGTGTGTAGCGGTGGGTGCGGGGAGTTCTGGGGAGGTTGCCGAAAGGTGACTCCGTGGTCTCCCTGCCCCGCCAAGTTTATGTTGTAGGTTGCGGCGATGGGTGATGGAGCGCCGGGGAGGTTGCCGAGAGGTGACTCCGCGGCCTCTTCACCCACGCCAAGTTTATGTTGTTTATAGTTTTATTGTCTTTTGTCATAGGTGGGAGTAAAAACCCTCCCACCTTTATTGAGGTTGGCCATAGCGCCTTGTTGTGGGCCCCCTTGGGGGCTGGGCCTGTGGCCCTTACTATGTATTAATGTGGTTAGTGTACATGTTTCGTGCACGTTATGTACTGTAATCGTCCTGTGACGTTTTGTGTGTGGGTGGGTGACTGCGGTCACCTCACTTACCGGGTTGGCAGAAAGAGGGGTGGGGGCCCCGCTCTCATTGCACGTCGACCCTGGGAAGTCCGGGGGGAGCTAGTAGCCCGGCTCCCCTCGATGCCCTTTCGGGGCAAGGGATGTCCTCTCCGGGGGGATACCTGTAGTATCCTCTCGGGGGATGTGTCCTTCCTAAAGGACGCCGGTCGGGTGTCCACCGTGAAGTAATGCAAACGCGGTTCCGCGGTGGACAATACCCATACGACCAGGGGCTTCAGTCAGGTTTTAGGTCGGTCCCCGGATACTACGGGCGGGAATCCACCACAAAGCCTCCTGACCCTCCCTCAGGGGTCAGGACGGCGAAGTTTGGTTTAGGCAAATTTCCTGACTATAAAAAAAAAAAAAAAAAAAAAATACCCTGAAATATTTGCTTCACGGCTGTGGACTGCAGAACGTAAACATTCGGCGACAACAATAAACGGATTAGTCGTCGAGAAGCGATGAGCACGGCGGAGGACAATAGGGCCACGTCAATATAACGCGCGGTGTCACGACCGATCGAGAAAATACAGGGTTGCCACAGAAAATGAATTTTAAAATTCCCTGACTTTTCCATGTTTTCCAGACAATAATGAAAAAATTTCCATAACCAATATCTGTAAACTTAAATTTGGAACTAGGAATTGTAGAAAAAATAGCTTATATTATTAAAAATAACATAAACTTGGAAGTTTAACATTATGACATAATCCTGTAAATTCAAACAATAGAAAAAAGTAACATTGAAAAAAGAATGCAGGAAAAAATAAGGAATAAAAGAAAAAGCAATTGAATTAAAACATTTAATAAAAGATACATTTTAATGTTTAATTTAATTAAAAATAATTATTTGTTTTTGTCAATCTTTAATGTTAAAATAATAATAAATTTGACATTTGTAAATATATTTACTTTCTACGTTAAGTTCTACAAAAAGTAACATTTTTAATATATATTTTAAAACTAATAGCTATAATGCATGGCTAGTACATAAATTGCAATATTGATTGAGAAAATCTTACTTATTTTTTAACTAATAGGAGCTCCTGAATCTTTTCTTCTATTAAATCAGTTTCTTTCTGTTTTTCAGCTATTATTTTGAGTCTTTTTTTCTTCAATTCATCAATTTCAGCGACAAGTCTCTTCTTATTTAAATTCTCATTTGCTTCTGCTTCACTTTTTCTTTTTGTTTCTTTAAGAGCTTCACTATACAATGATCTAGCATTTCGTATTTTGAGAATCATTTGCTTATCAATTATTATATTATCTAAACCACCTAATGCTTGCATTGCATCATAAACTTGTCTCTGCGCAACTAAAGATTTAGCAAGCTGATTTTCAATGATAACTTCTTTGTTGATAGAAAATCCTCTCTCTACAAATGCATTTCCATGACTTAAAATTAAAATTTTTTTCAGAAAATTTAAAAGCTTTTGTGATCCATTCATTGTCATAATTAAGTTATACCAAAAATTATCTAATCTCTGACTTGATCTGTCAAATTGTTTAAAACTTTCTAGCGCTCCACGTTTTGAGTAAAAGTCTTTAAATTCTTTATAAAGTTCATCACACTCGGTAAAGCTAACCCATTTTTTTTCTTGAAATATTTCCAAAACAATTTCTAATCTTCGTAACGCTTGACTTAATGAATAGGACAAAAGTTGTGGATCGCAAAAACTTATACCCTTGCACAATTTATACTTAATAGGTGATTTAGCTATAATTTTTAGACAAATTGACTTAAGTATAGTAACACAATCATCCTTGAAAGATTTTATTTCAAATTCTTTAATTTCTTTTTGTTTTTTAAGTTCAGCTTTTACAGCAAATCCTAATTTTAAATCCTTTGGCAAAATCATATTTGCATTGTTATTGAAATCTATTCGATCTATATTTGTTTCTTTTTCTAGAACTTCCTTTTTTACAAAGATATTCATTAAGTCTACAAGCAAACTGGTAAGATCATTATATAAATATGGAGCTAATGGTACATCATTTTGGTATTTCTTCAAAAATGGTTCGATCAGTTTTGACACATAACAGAAAAAGGCCAATCTAACTGGCATAAATTTGTCATTCAATCCTTCTACAATAATTTTGTAACTATAAGAAAATATTTCTTTTTTGTCTCTTTCCAAGCTTTCTTTATATTTCCTTAAATGTGGCAACATTTCTAGTGCTCTTTCAGCAACTTTTGAATTATTTAACCACCTTACTGGACAAAATTTTAAAGGCATTAACGAACTACCTGAATAATACAAGAAATCACTTCTCCGAGCAGGGCTATTTTTAAAAAGATTATAAAGTGCCCTTAGAAATATTGCTACATTCCATTTTACAGCATAAAAAGAAACTTTAAAGGCATTGTTAATAACATGCAAGCCACAAGTTCCCATAAATACCACAGCAGGATCATCTTTATCGTGAGATTGAGATAAATCTATCTGTAAATCCTTGAAGAATTTAATATTAACATTTGGACCATCCATTGAAATTTGAAGTAATTTTTTCAAATTTAAATCTTTAAGTATTGTTTTGAAAGCTTGAATTAAATCTTGAGATGTAGTATGTCCTAAAAATGCAGAACTATAATGAGTAGCTACCTCATTTTTATCTGTGCACCAAAATCGAATTGCTATATCCATTTGCTGCTTCTGCGAATATTTATTTAAACTTTCATCAAAACAAACCACAAAACAATCAGAGTGATTGATTCTTTGCTTTAGCTTTTCATGAAAATATATTGCTAAGCCATAAACAATCATATATGATATTTTAGTGCGACCAAGCTCAATGGCTGATGCAATTTTGCTATCCGGAAACATTTTAGAAAAAATCCGCACTGCCTTGCCAGCAGAGGATATAGACAGATGATTGTTTACAGTAAAAAGACACCAAATAATCTCGGCCCGATTAACATCATCTTTCAATAAATATTTATCAAGTCCATGGTAAGACGTAGTAGCAGAAGTAAATAATTCCTCTTGATTAAAAGTTGGTAACTTCTTCGTACTAGAAGTAAATAGTTCTCTGGATACTGAAATGTCCTCTCCCGAGACAAAAATCTCATTTGGGTCATCTGGATTCCTTGAAGTATCCTTTGCAATCAAAGGATTGAGACTAATATCAAGTTCCTAGATGTAATATTTTCCATATTATTTGATAAACTTATTCTCCTTCCCCCCAAGACTAATTGTAAAATAAATACATTCCATCAGGCCATCATAATGGCAAGAAAAATCAACTAACGTAGAAGATTCCTAATACAATACATATTATTTTAAAATATAGCAAATGTAATTACTCACTTTAGAATTTGAAGTAAATAACCGAATTCCATAAGACTTTCTTTTAGCTGCAACTTTTTCCTCATGTTTTTTTCCTCGAAGATGACTTATTAAGGCTGCTTTTCCCATGTTGCTCAAATTAATTTCTTTACAGCACAAGATACAATAAGCTGCGAATGTGTTGGTTTGACATTTCTTAATAACATCACTAAATAAAGGATCTTGTAACCAAGCATCTTGAAATTGACACTTCTTATTTGTCATTGTTGTGGAACAAGTTCTAAATAAAATCAAAATACAAATAGAAATAAATAATTAATAAATAATAAATTTAAATCGGAAAAAAATAAATTTAATATGTGCGTAAAAGATAAAAGCAAAATTTAAACCAATAGAAATTATTAAACGCAAGATGCAACATTCTTGCTTAAAAAGTTCGATAAAGTTACATCTAAGAAAACAAAAATTTATAATTAATATTTATCAGAACAAATATATTATTTATCCATGGCTATTAGAAATAATTAAATATTTATCTAAATGTATATGTTTTTTCAATTAAAACGATTTTATACGAGAAATTGTTTGACATATTAGGTAAGATTATATTTATAAATCAAAAATCATGATTCGATTACATTGATTTTTAATATAATTCTATTGAATATCTTAAACAAGGATATCCCACATTCATATATTTAACATGAGTTTATTAAAAAAAATTAAAACATTTAATACAAAAGCTAACTCAGATCGACTTTGCGCAACGACAAATAAACCTATAATATTTGTTAATATCTGTAAAAGGATGAACAAAATCATTTATCGATATAATAAAAAAATTATTAAAAATATTTTTTATCTTTTAAAAATAATTTCTACTTACCTTTGATAACACGAAAATATAGATTACGAGCGATTAATGCTGACACTCAACTTTGCTTTCTTGCAATATCTTAGCCGGCACTGACACATTTATATACGTACGTAGACTTGTCGACGAAGTTGACAATCTAAACAATATACGTATAAGGCGGCCAAGTGGGGAGAACGTGGCGCGCTACTCATAATCAGTACTGTAAGTACGCACGCTCAGACCCAGCACTATAGAATATATATTTGAAAAAGTCAATATGTCTGAGCCTAAGCCTGGTATGCATTGCTAGCATATTAGATTATAAATGTTAGATATATTTAAAAAATTGAAATATTCGTTAGAATAAAAGTATAATTTAAAATAAGTTCAAAATTCCAGGCTCTTTTACATATTTCCCTGACTTTTCCAGGTTTTCCCTGACTAATTTCAAATTCCATGACTTTTCCCGGTTTTCCCGGTTTTCCAGGTGGCAACCCTGAAATAACAAGTATACACAACAGCGTCACGCTATGATATGCTAACGCGAGCGAATTCCCGAACAGCCTATGAGTCGCGATCGGATTCTTTCTCTTACTTAGGTTTAATTCCCTAGCCCCAATCAGTGCTGTAATTTCATGGATCGTTTCCGCACAATACAACGTGTCGATCGTAAGCACTATATAATAACAATTATCGCTGAAAGAAACGGATTATCGCACATTATAAGCAACACATTTTATAATAATAAAGCATTTATAATAATGAGTACATCTTGTATATGTTCGGCAGCAGGCACCTCTCTCTTTATTTCATATGCTTCTATTTAATTTTATATAAATGGTAGATATTTATTCGATCCGTACTTGATTACTTTATAAAAGATTATTATGATCTCAAAAGTTTGTATTAATGGAAACTCCTTTGCTGTGACAAGAGGAGCAGCAACAAGATAGAAAAAATTTTGACCATAAGAGACGACAACTGATTGAACTCTATCTTGGAAATACGAGAAAAGAGAGAAAAAAAAATATATAATTTTAAAGTTATCAGTAATAATTTTTCATCATACGCTAATAAATTTTGTAAATAAGTTATAAAATTTTCCATTGAGAGAGTGTGCGCCGGATTACAATTTCAAACATACAAGAAAAATTTTCAATTGATACATAATTCCGTCAAGTACATGTTCAGCCGAAGAAAAAAAAATGTTTGTTCTCGTAATGTTAGTTTTCCCCAAATAGTTCCCGATAAGTAAAGGAAGAAAGAAAAAAAAACTTTTCTCCTCCAAATTAGCTCGTCGCAACAGATATCCTTAATTTTCCACGAAAGTTAATTTTTCGCGAAAAGAAAAAAAATAAAAATTTTCTCTCAGTCTTACGTGATATCGTTAACGTCAACGCAAAAAAAAACTAATTTTTCGATACTTATTTCACTCATACTAATTTTACAAAACTTTATCTTCCCAAAAATCTCCCAACAAAATTTTTCAACATTTATTAATTTTTGAAGAGCCAATTTCCTATCTCCCCTTAATTACACAAAAAGAGAAAACTTTATCCCTCTGGTGAATTTCAGTTTCTTCGCCACACACCGGGTCTTCAGGCCTCGACGTTGGGCGCCAATTTATAACCGTATCGCGCGGACTTCGCAGCGAATATCAATTCGTCGCGTAAGAAGAAAAGTCTCCTGCGGAATATCGGTTACCTTCGGCGCGATCTCTCCGTCCGATCACAAAAAAAAATTATAACCAAAAAAAAATAAAAAGAAAACTAAAATCTCGATTTAGTTGGGCGCCAGGTGCGGCAGCCGCACCGTCTCTCAATTAATAAATTCGCGGGACGCTAAGTCTTAATTTACTCGGACTTATTGTCCAAGCCCTCTCGCGGGCGTCAATCACGGGAGAGAGAGATCGCGACGGCAGCTTTCCCGCTCGGCTAGCCTCCGTTCGGGTAAGGGTTCGGGTGCGTGGCGGCGAGAAATCATCCGAGGAATTAAAGTTAATAAAACATATATTTAAATCTTGTTCATAAGACACATGAGTATATAATATACAGAAATAAGCGGCGTGCACAGACGCACGATTGAGAGTTTGGTGAGGCAATACGACCGGTGGTTCGCCGTGCCGAGTTATGAATAATATTTAACTAATTCGCGGCAACGAGGTAGTGTCTCCAATAACAACCAAAAAATGATTAATTAAATCGGCGATGCGCCACCGGGTATATTACTCCACGCCGCGGGCGCGTGATCCGCGCGGTATGCGCGACAACAAAGGGGCCGGCGTAAGGGCGCACCGCGTGCGCCGTACATAAATTCCATACACAACATTAAACGTAATCACGCCTTTTCTTTTAAGACCACATCAATACTTTAAGGAGCCCGAAAGCGTTTATGAGCTCCCCGATTTTTCGCCTCGAACAATATTCGGCAACGCGTAAATCGCGGTAATTTTCGCGCGACAATGTTACGCGCGAAGACTGTCCACGCGGGAGAGATAATATGCGGAAACGCAAGAGAGTGGATGAGTCGTAGTTTCTCCCAATAGAGTTTCGTTACGTTAATACCGCGACTCGACAATAAAACTAAACTCTCGCAATTTTATAACGGGCCGGCAACTAAGTCCGGCATAATCTCTTAACGATAGGTAATTCGGGACCCATCCACCCTGCTACCTTAATTCGGCGACAGCAGGATGACCACGTCGTCTTACCAGTCCTATAACGATCCTTATCGTCCTCTCCTCTTTCGCTCTCCCTAAGTTGCGCTTCCGTCTCGGGACCTCCGCTCTCTTTGGGCGCTCGCTAGACAGTGCCGAACCGGGGGCCCTCAGGAGACACGTCGGTGACTCAATTACCTAGATAGGCCACTCGCGGCGCTATCAGGTCGGCCGCGCGCGCGGCCTCGGTGATCCTTGCGGCCGCACGCTTAATTATCCTTACCCGCGGAGTCCTGATCCGCGGGTTGCCCTTCGTAGGCGGTCGTCGCGGCAGCGCACGGCAGGGCCGCTCCTTGCTCTCCTTCGGGATTCCGGATGTCCCGGGGGCGGCAGCTCTCCTGCCGGCGCTTCGTATGCGGGGACTCGGGTGCTTGTTGCACCCGAGTGGCCATCCCCTGCTCGCTCCTGGAAGGTACAAATTTTTAGGCAGTGGCACCTACTCCGTTGTCGGATGTTCGGTGAAGAAATTTGGAATCTTGGGCTTACCGGGCGTGTCCCTGACGAAGGGGGTCCCCGTCGTCCTGCTTCCTATGCTTTCCTATCTCTCCTCCAGGGTTTCTCTCTCGGCTGAGACTCGTCGCACATCCTGTCTGCCGCCGAAATAATCCTAACTCTCAACAAAAAATATACGAAAACGCGTAGCAGCGGGATCGCGTCCGGTCCCGCGCTTTTCGCACGCACGCTCTCTCTCTCTCTCTCTCACTGTCTCGGGAGAGCAGAGGTCCCGTGCCCTCCCCCGATCGAGCCATTCAGCCCTTGTGACGGACAATTTTAATTTGTCACGTCACAGAACCTTGATAAAACGATTGAGTTTATTAAGACAACGATAACCTATGGTGATTTTTGTTTTTTTGATAGATGATGCGATTTTGTCAGAAATGCTATTCACATAAGGAATAACAAAGAAATTCTTTTTTTCATTATCTCCAGTTATTTCAGGAACCTTAGTAATATTATTGTCATTAGTCAAGATATTTAGTTTGGAAGTAATAAGATACTTAATTCTTTGATTAATAGTGGAGAAAATAAATTCTAAAAGGTAACCGTTGTTACGTAAAATAGTTATGATTGAATTTATATTCTTCTTATGAAATTCTGGATGTGAAAGAAGAAGAGCTCTATCTACTAAGTTATAAACAATGCTTTTTTTTTGGCAGAAAGGATGGTTAGAGTAATAGGAAAGAGTTCTTCCAGAAAATGTTTTTTTCTGAAACCAATCAACAAAAATGGTATTGTTAATTAATTTCAATGATACATCTAAGAAATTTAAACAACGGTTATCCTCGTATTCCAATGTGAATTTGAGTCTGTCATGGTATTTGTTAAAAGAATCCACAATCAAATCAACATTCTCCTCAGGAACTGTCATAATGATATCATCAACGTATCTATAATAAAATGGGATGTCGATATTAATCAAGTCAAGAACAGAATTTTCCAAATCTTCCATTATTAAATCAGCTATTATGGGCGATAATGGTGATCCCATGGGGGGTACCGAAAATTTGTTTATAAATTATATTGTTGAATGTAAAATATGTGAATGACAAAACAAATTCTATACATTTAATAAATTGTTCTTTTGGAATTTTTGTCTGTGACTTAATATAATCCCATCTATTATTAACACTGTTTATCGCAAGGTTGATAGGTACATTGGTGAAGAGAGAGATAACATCTAATGATATCATTATTTCTGAATTCCTTAACTTTTTGCCCGTAAGAATCCTGCACAATTCAAAACTATTATTTATATGGCTTTTTGGTGGGGGAAGGCTTTGTGACAATACATTGTGAATATATGTAGCTATATTATAAAGAGCCGTATTAATAGATGATACAATAATTCTAAAGGGAATGTTCTGTTTGTGAATTTTAGGGAGACCGTAAGCTTTCGGTAGTATGAAATCACTAGAGTGCATAAAATAATATTCTTTTTTTGAAATGTATCCTTTTGTTAGCAAAGTTTTGATAATGTAATTGAGTTCTCTTTCAATTTTTAAGATTGGATTCTTATTGACCACGCAGTAAGTGTTAACATTTGTGAGAAGTTTAGTTACTTTATTATTATAAAAATCCCTCTCCATTGCAACTGTCACATTGCCCTTGTCAGATCGCGTAAATATTATATTATTGTTTTCTCTGCAAAATTTTAATGTGGTATTGTACATATCAGTAATTTTTTCATTTATTAAATTCTTTTGTGAATTTGAGTCTGTCATGGTATTTGTTAAAAGAATCCACAATCAAATCAACATTCTCCTCAGGAACTGTCATAATGATACCATCAACGTATCTATAATAAAATGGAATGTCGATGGGATGGGATGTACAAACTCCTTGAAGCAAGATCTAAATTGTATTTTCTAAAGTCTTGCATGAACCATGAGATCTTACCGTCGCATTTAACTAACATTGGAAAAACACAATTTAACATTCACAATTATAAACTGATAAATAAATTGACAAGAATACAGCACAAATTTAAAACAGAAATTTTAAAAATAGAAATTTATGATTTGTACAGAGTTGTTGACACTCTACAAAGAGAAATATTACAATTTTTACATAAGTTATCCATTTCTATCCCGGTTTATGTATGGCAATCAATAATTATATATCAAAGAAAATCCTTTAACAAATGTAAAGAAAGATTATATAGGACCCACTTAAAGAAATTCACGTGGTTAAAAAACAAAAAAATTAGTGATCATATGAAAAAAATTCAACCTATTCATTATTTTTGCAGGTTAAATAAGGAAACATCACAACCAATCAAATATACTAAAAACTTAACCACTAAGAGTTCTAACGAAACCATCATAGACATCCATATTGATCCCAAGTCCTCTATTATTAACGATATTGACCCATTAAACAAGACTAATAATAAATGGTTCATTAATTTAACTAACACAGAAATCCCACTAAAAGTATCTAATCTTCTACAAATGGGTAGTAATTTCAACCTTCCTATCTCCAATAAAAAAACTGCCATACATGAATTTATCAAAGATTTGGAAGCTAATGGGAAAAGAAATAATATACAGAACCTCAGAACTATTAGGAATATTGCAATCCCCCAATTTAATTATTATCTACATAATTTTCATAAAAAGAATTTAATAAATAAAAAAATTACTGATATGTACAATACCACATTAAAATTTTGCAGAGAAAACAATAATATAATATTTACGCGATCTGACAAGGGCAATGTGACAGTTGCAATGGAGAGGGATTTTTATAATAATAAAGTAACTGAACTTCTCACAGATGTTAACACTTACTGCGTGGTCAATAAGAATCCAATCTTAAAAATTGAAAGAGAACTCAATTACATTATCAAAAATTTGCTAACAAAAAGATACATTTCAAAAAAAGAATATTATTTTATGCACTCTAGTGATTCCATACTACCGAAAGCTTACGGTCTCCCTAAAATTCACAAACAGAACATTCCCTTTAGAATTATTGTATCATCTATTAATAGGGCTCTTTATAATATAGCTACATATATTCACAATGTATTGTCACAAAGCCTTCCCCCACCAAAAAGCCATATAAATAATAGTTTTGAATTGTGCAGGATTCTTACGGGCAAAAAGTTAAGGAATTCAGAAATAATAATATCATTAGATGTTATCTCTCTCTTCACCAATGTACCTATCAACCTTGCGATAAACAGTGTTAATAATAGATGGGATTATATTAAGTCACAGACAAAAATTCCAAAAGAACAATTTATTAAATGTATAGAATTTGTTTTGTCATCTTTTTTTTTTATTTTTTTAAGTCAGGAAATTTGCCTAAACCAAACTTCGCCGTCCTGACCCCTGAGGGAGAGCCAGGAGGCTTCGTGGTGGATTCCCGCCTGTAGTATTCCGAAGGACTATCGGATGGGGTACCGACCTAAAACCTGACTGAAGCCCCTGGTCATATGGGTATTATCCACCGCGGAACCGCGTTAGCATTACTTCACGGTGGATACCCGACCGGCGTCTTTTAGGAAGGACACATCCCCCGAGAGGATACTACAGGTATCCCCCCGGAGAGGACATCCCTTGCCCCGAAAGGGCATCGAGGGGAGCCGGGCTACTAGCTCCCCCCGGACTTCCCAGGGTCGACGTGCAATGAGATCGGGGCCCCCCACCCCTTTCCCTGCCGACCCGGTAAGTGAGGTGACCGCAGTCACCCACCCACACACACAAAACGTCACAGGACGTTACAAAAGACCAACTGTGCACGACATGTACACAACCACGATAGAAACATAGTAAGGGCCACAGGCCCAGCCCTCTAGGGGCCCACAGTAAGGCACTATGGCCAACCACAATAAAGGTGGGAGGGTTGTTACTCCCACCTGTAACAAAAGACAACAAGACAAGGACGACATAAACTTGGCGCGGGTGAAGAAGCCGCGGAGTCGCCTTTCGGCAACCTCCCCAACACTCAGTCACCCATCGCCGCTACCTAATACATACGTAACATAAACTTGGCGGGACAGGGGGACCACGGAGTCGCCTTTCGGCGTCCCCCCCGGAACCCCCCGCGCCCACCGCTACGCTACGACAAACAGAGGACAAAAACCGACATTAAACATCGGGGGCAGAACTACAGCCCGGGACAGGGGAGCCACCTTTCGGCGACCCCTTCCGCCCCAGACTGCAGTCCACCCTCGTCCATCCCGGACTTTCGGGAGCCCCCCCATCGGGGCGCCCCGGAGCCTGCGCGCGCTCGGCAGCAGGAGTGCCCTCCCGACGCCTCTTAGGAGGGACCCGCACGCGAGCACAAGCCGCCGATCCAACGCGATGCCCAGCGGGTTTCCCCCTGGACTCGCACGAAAGGCATCGGGGCGGCGCCACGCAATCGGCCGCCTTGTGCCCCGAGCCACCACATCGGTAGCACAGGCCGCTGCGATCACCATCGGCGCCACAACCATTGGCCGAGTGGCCAAATTCGTGACACCGATAGCACTGCAGGGGGCGACGGGCCAGATGAACAACATCCAGCCTCTCCCATCCCCCCGACATTACAATACTTCCGGCAGCAACGAGCCTTCGCGCCACTCTAATAGGTCAGCGAACCCACAGCGTTCCGAAACCTGACCCAGGAAACAAACGGATTTCCCCGGCCCTGAGTTCTCCAGAACTGCAGTCTCCATCCAAGGCAACCTTATCGAGGATATCCTGGCTACTAAGAAAGGCCATCATCCTCTTTACACGGATATCCTCCGTCCGAGAGGGGCGGCCAACTCTAACCGTTCCTGATGACGGGAACACCTCTTTCATTTTCTCCGCCAGTACATTCGCCTTCACGGACGAATCCTTTGCCCCGAACTGACAGTAAAATACTGCCAGTTATTCCCCTACGCATGCGCATGGATTGAATTCCTAGCTCTTCCACATTTATTTTTGTCTTAGCCTCGGACAAAACCGAGGCATAAGTCCTCCCCTGTTCCCCCTTTCCGACCGTCAGCGAGATCACTGACTCAAAAGGAGGGGGAGGAATTCGACTCTTCTTTTGGGCGGAAGTGCCCGAGGAAGGGATCCTCTTAATAAAGGACCCCCCACGACGACGACGACGTCTACTCTTTCTAATAGCCCCGGGGGCAGAGGCATCCACCGAAGCCTCCGCAAGAGCGGAAGCGGCGGAGCCCCCAGCCACGGGACCAATCGATGACTTGCGGCCACCGACAACACTTGCCGTGGACACCCGCTTGAGGGCCGCTTCCGGAGAAGAGTCCCCAGCCTGCCCAGTTAGCAGTGGCTTAATATTAGCCAACACGGCCGACGAAATGTCGACCCTAAGGTCGGCTAAACGCCTGTCTAATATTGATGACAGATCCGCCATGGTGATGGGATGACTCCCAGCCAAGACGGAATCTGCCTCTACCTGTCCCGATGGCGAACCCGGAGATGATGCCGGGCAAGGTCGCTTCCTTGCTCCCTTGTCGCCGAAGAAATATTCCGCTTCCAGCTGTGGAATGGCCGCTCGGAAGCTAGCCATTTCTTTGCTGACCCTATCTAATTCGCGTTCCAAGGCCGCGACACGCTCCCGCAGCCCCAAGTTCTCGCTCCTTAGTGCCTCGGTTTGTGGATCCGTCTCAACAGCAACCCGATTGGCCATCTCATCAAAAATGCCTACAAGTCTCATCAAAGACACCCGAAGATCCCTGGCTACGATCTCATCGAGACCAGTGACATCGGATGCCTTCTCCACTTGTGTGGCAGACAACCCGACCAGCCTCCGGAGCTCCAAATTGGTAACGCTCTTGAAGCTGGATCTAAACGTTTCATCGGAAGGGATGTTCTCCCTTCCAACTGCAGCGAGATTTGGTCCTAAACTTGGGTCCAATAATCTATTAATATCCTTTAAAAGGACTTCCTGCCTTTCCGCGCGCAGAACACGCTCTTTGGCCACCGCAATGTCTACGTAGTCCCCAGTTGTTTTGGGGCGACCACGTTTCTTGATGCTGCCGGCGCACTTACCTCTAGTCTGTTTGCGGGGGTACTGCTTTCTCCCAGTTAGCAGCCGCTTGTCTGGCACCTGGAAGTCTACATCCTTCCCGTCATCCTCCGGAGAGCTCGGCGAAGAGACGGTGATGAAACTCACCCCCGGTTCGCACTCACCATCACTATCGCCACGGACCCTTTCCGGCGACCAGGGAAGCTTCGAAGAAATCCTCTCCGATTCACCGGACACACTCACCTCCGAGGTACTCAAATCGATGGGGTCAAAAGACCGCACACACTTATGCGAATGGCAAAACGGTGATTTGCCATTCACGCATTCCTGCAGGAATTTCTCGGTGATCCTAACAAGTCGGACGTATGCACCAAGAAATCGGAATTCGTGGATCTCCTCGTCCGAGAGCAGCTGGTGAATGTCAACCACAAGTTCCCTTGGGTCAACATCACGATCCAAGCTCTCCCAGATTATCGTCAGCTTAATGAGCTGATCTTCCACTTCATCCATATCCTCGCTCACACCTCGGCACTGTCGCATTCCCATCCGCGGACCCAGCCGGCAAATCCGCGGACGACCTGTCGTCTGATGACGACATGGAGGGAGCCAGGCCTGCACCCCCCCCCCCTCCCCCCCACGCCGGTTCTTGGTTACCGACCCCAGGAAGGCTTCTTCTTTTGTCTCGTCCATCATGATCTGAAACAAAGAATTGGTTTTTTCTGTCGAGGGTTTTCCTTCCCCTTAGGAGGTTGCCTTACTCAGCCAACGGGGCCTCCCCCCCGGGTGTTAGGTCAGTGTTTTCCTTCACCTAGTGCAGTGGACAAGTCCTTTTTAGGGTCTGCACACCCATCACACCCCATTCATCCATTGCCACACACTCCAGCTCGGGTACCTCGGGATTGCGACACCCGTACACTACGGGGATGAGTCCGTAGTGCCCCTGAGGGATGTTTTGTCATCTACATATTTTACATTCAACAATATAATTTATAAACAAATTTTCGGTACCCCCATGGTATCACCATTATCGCCCATAATAGCTGATTTAATAATGGAAGATTTGGAAAATTCTGTTCTTGACTTGATTAATATCGACATCCCATTTTATTATAGATACGTTGATGATATCATTATGACAGTTCCTGAGGAGAATGTTGATTTGATTGTGGATTCTTTTAACAAATACCATGACAGACTCAAATTCACATTGGAATACGAGGATAACCGTTGTTTAAATTTCTTAGATGTATCATTGAAATTAATTAACAATACCATTTTTGTTGATTGGTTTCAGAAAAAAACATTTTCTGGAAGAACTCTTTCCTATTACTCTAACCATCCTTTCTGCCAAAAAAAGGCATTGTTTATAACTTAGTAGATAGAGCTCTTCTTCTTTCACATCCAGAATTTCATAAGAAGAATATAAATTCAATCATAACTATTTTACGTAACAACGGTTACCCTTTAGAATTTATTTTCTCCACTATTAATCAAAGAATTAAGTATCTTATTACTTCCAAACTAAATATCTTGACTAATGACAATAATATTACTAAGGTTCCTGAAATAACTGGAGATAATGAAAAAAAGAATTTCTTTGTTATTCCTTATGTAAATAGCATTTCTGACAAAATCGCATCATCTATCAAAAAAAACAGAAATTACCATAGGTTATCGTTGTCTTAATAAACTCAATCGTTTTATCAAGGTTCATAAAAATAAAAATCAATTTTCAACTAATTCCAATGTTATTTATAAGATCTCATGTCACGATTGCGATGCGACATATGTTGGCCAAACCAAAAGACAACTTAAAACGAGAGTTAAAGAACATGTAAATAATTTAAAGTTAGATTCGTCAAAGCACTCGATCATCTCGGAACATATTCTTAATTACCAACACTCATTTAATTGGGAAGACATAAAAATTTTAGATTCCGAATCTAATTTTCAGAAGAGAAATGTTTCTGAAATGATTCATATAAAGGAACAAAAAAAACGGTCTAAACTTAAAAAAAGATACCGATATGCTTGACGAGTCATATTTTGACATTCTAGAAAAATTGTCTTATAAATAAATAGTAATAATAATAGAAGTCACGGTTTGAATTCGACACATCATATTGTGACTCTGTATAATGAACACATTGACATTTTCGGAATCTTGACTACTCATCAATTTTAAGTAAGCAATTCTAATCATAATCAAGATCTTTCACATAAAAAATAACTTATTAATATAAATTAATATACAAAAAAATAAAAATATACTTAGACAAACACGGTGAAATACACTACAATGATGAACTTACTCGGAAATATGCTTGATGATGGGGACTAACTTTTTGATGCTGGATAACATCTAAATGTTTCAATTCTCATATCAAGCGGTTCTGACGATATTTTCAACTAATAATATTCAAAAGGATTGATGACGTGGAATGGACTGTCAACTTGTTCTACTAACAACAGTGAGCTCGTTTACATGTTTTTTGACATAATTAAAAAGTTTACCATCTCAATTAAAAAATGATTAGCCGATTAGAAACAATATCTATTTTAATTAATAATATAAGCGTAACCCAATTTAAATTTATTGACTCATCAAACCAAAGGTTCATTAAAAAATAGACTCCAATGCGTAATATGTCATAATTTTACTTAAAAGAATTTTTTATTGTTTTTTTTTATATTTACTGAAGAAGGCTGAGGTAACAGCCGAAACGTTCATTGTATTTACTAAGAAATAAATTAATTATGTGTTGACATTACATCTCTCACTAATTTAATATGCTCGTTATAGTTGGCCCTGTCTTTCTAAATCTTAATTTTATAATATTACACGAGCCTTGTCTTTAAATATCTAATTGTATTCTTTATTAAACATATATATACATATTATATGCATATACAGATGGGTGTCTTTAAAGGTAAAATAGTCATAAATATATAATTTAAGGACTTTTGTTAATAATATTTTTGTGAGTTAAAAATATGTCAATAAATAAATTTATTTAAACTAACAAATTTTCGATAAATAAAATTAATATGTTTAAAATTCAATAAACATAACTTAAAAATGTGTAATATAGTAATGTATTGTAACTTAAAAAAAATTATAACTTAAAAAAAAACATGGTTTTGAACTCTGGTCTTCGTCGTATTCGGATCTATAAATTGTGGATGTAGCACGGACATGAACCAAATTTGGTTCTTTTACCAACATCGAAAGTGGATGTAGCCATGTAGTTCCAGACGCCCGTAAAATGTGTAACATCCCGTCATTTTTTCGAAACCGTATTTTTGTGCGCTACAAATCCTTCTGAATAATTACTTAAGAAATGCAATTGTATTTCTCAATATTATTATTATTATTCATTATTTATATTCATTGGGACGATTTTACTAACCGTACTAACATATAGGGTCTTCCTAGTTCTAATTAAGCGGCTCAGCCAATCGGACAGCGTCACTAGACCATAGGAGCGCATACTTCCAACCACACGTATACATTCGTGCGACTAACTGAACCGCATATAAATGCGATACTAACATGTTCAAGATTAAGAAACAATAGAACTTATGGAATCATAACATAATAATATAATATAATTATAATATTTCAAATACTTGAATGATTGATAAGATGCTTCAACCACCTTTTAAAAAAGGGGCTTCTAGCCTTGATAAAATTATTATGAAGATTCCATAAATCTTTAGATACGCCTAATCTGACAAACGCCATCTTATCGGGCGTTAACTTGTCAATTATATGCACGAAACTTTACCTTCTAGATTATTGAATAATCTCATCAAAAATGACATTTCAAGAATTTAAGATTTTAAGATCTAATCTATAATAAATAAATTACAGTAAGATTTACGTAAATATAACTATATAAGAGAAAGGGCATATATTGTATCATGTAATCGAAATATATAACTTGAACTCTCACCACTACATCGTGGAATTGTAATCGTATAATTTAGAAATTCTCAGCGCTCTCGCTCATATATTAGCGACAATTTTCTGCTTTATAATTTTATTCCTCAATTTTAAGTAATATAAAATAAATTATATGAATTGTACGATTCCACGTTCGTAAGAAATAAGCATATCTGTGCGCAAACTCTCTGAAATACGCTCTTTAAAATAATCATGTTGATTGAATTTATATCCGTTAGTTTTAAGGCGACCTAATTCTCAGCTCTTTGTCGGCCGAAAACCGTCGCTACTGTTCGACGCTTCTTGGAATCTGTATCATGGCCATCCTCTTTCCATACCGCATCGCCTCGATACCCTACGCGCCGAAGCTCATATCTATGTCATAAATTCTGCCTCTATTTGGAACTCTTGCTCTCCTAGACATTCCATTGGCTCTCCTCCTTTTTTTCCACACATATCACTTGCACCGATGATCTCGAGATACAGTTTATGAAGGAACCCCCACCAAAGGGCGCAAAGCACAAGGACCTTTTCCGACTTTGGTGGGTATATAAGCTCTGCGGTCCTAGTATCTGCGCATAATTATACACGGCATATTACAACACACTAGATACTGCATCTCATTGTGTCACTCTAAATTTTTGTACGAAACTTTGTCACGCGTTTGCCGTCAACGACGTTGACTTTCTTCATTAATTCTTGATCGCGCATAGTTTGTAAAGTAAAGAGAGTTACAATAAAAAACTTTAAAGCATCAGAATCTGTGTACTTTTGATTTCGCTACGCGCATCCCGACCGAGGTCTTCTAAGGGGGTGACGGCAGGTGAACGTGCTGCAGAGTGACGCTATATAAAAGTTCATCCAACGTAAGGTAAGTACCTTTCACACTAACAAAGACTTTTCTAATATATTACTTGCATGAGAATCTGAATTCTGTTCAGAAGTCGCGCTAGATCAATAATTATCATCATCCTACTACTATTCTTCTGTGCCCTTTTTCTCTATTCTTTTATAATCATCGAGCAGTGCAAAAATTTGTCTTCTGCCCTTGATGATTTTCAGCCTTTTTCCTTTATTCTTTTATTATCATCGAGCAGTGCAAAAATTTGTCTTCTGCCCTTGATGATTTCCAGTCTCCTTCTCTATTCTTTTATAATCGTCGAGCAGTGCAAAAATTTGTCTTCTGCCCTTGATGATTTTCAGCCTCTTTCTTTATTCTTTTATAATCGTCGAGCAGTGCAAAAATTTGTTTTCTGCCCTTGATAATTTTGCGCCTTCTTTCTCTATTATCGAGCACCTTTTTTCGTCTTGTCAATGCTTTAATAATCATTGAGCACTACGTTCTGCTTTTGATTATTTTACGCCTGCTTTATTTATTCTTTTATAATTATCAAACAGTATAGTTCTGCCCTTGATAATTTTGCGCCTTCTTCTTCTATTTTTTTATAATTGTCGGGCACTGCGTTCTGCTCTTGACGATTTTGCGCCTTTTTTCTCTATTGTCGAGCATCTTTTTTTCCGTCTTGTCAATGCTTTAATAATCATTGAGCACTGCGTTCTGCTCTTGATTATTTCGCGCCTGCTCTATTTATTCTTATATAATCATCGAGCAGTACATCTTTGCCCTTGATGATTCGCCTCATTTCCCATTACCAAACTTTCTTCACCTCCCGAGAATTACCTATTTACTACATAAAACCAAATAAATACTTTGATCTAGACGCATTCTAATTAATTTAGATAATATATCTCTACCACATAACTCCATTGTAGATGAACAACCGGAAAGCTAAAAACAAACGGCGAAGTAAACAAAACCATCGAGCCGGCGTAAAGACCCGCGCAAAGCACGTAGCCTCATGCCTGCGTTGGTTAACACGTGAACAGATTGCTAATAAACCTCGCATTAAAACAATCCAGACGGTTTCGTTCCCTCGATACATATTGCGCAACTTCTGGAAGACTAGCATTTCTCCTAACTCTACCAATTCACAAGCAGCTTTAACACCCGCGTCTAACAGAATTAAAACTGAGCCTACGGAAGGCCACACTCCAGACTTACCGGCAGCCGCCTCAGACCTATTAACTTACCTTGAATTAAACCGAAAATCCAAATCTTAAGAAGATACCTCACAAGGAGAGATATCACCTATCAATTTAAATAGAGACTGAAGGACCAATTACCAGAGAGACATACGCAAATAGACCAATACACAGCCTATTTGCAAAATTAAAATTAAGTAACATACTCATGTATACTCATATAAAATACACAATAAAATGAAATAAAACTATTCGTTAATTCGACTTTCGTTTCCGGTGTGAAGGAGAGCGGTCAGTGGGTAAAGAGAGCGAAAAATAGGGGTGAGAGTGAGTGAGAAAGAGAGAGAGAGAGTAGCGGTTGAGTGAAGGTGAAAGAGGAGAGTAAGGTAAGGTGGAGTGAGTGAAGGAAGCTCAGGGAAAGGTAAGGGAGTAGATAAAATTGAGAGGTAAAAGAAAGTGAGGTTAGAGTCGGAA
This sequence comes from Nylanderia fulva, assembly GCF_048542155.1. Classification (NCBI taxonomy): domain Eukaryota; kingdom Metazoa; phylum Arthropoda; class Insecta; order Hymenoptera; family Formicidae; genus Nylanderia; species Nylanderia fulva. The sequence continues at coordinate 79,048 of NW_028190507.1, forward strand.
GCGTGGGGTGAGACGGGAGGGCGAGTACAGAGAGTAGCAGGTGGAAAAGAACAGGTGGAGATAGAGGAATCTAGGGACAGAGAGGCAGGTGGCGACGAGCAGTAAGGCAGAGATAAAATAGAAAGAATAGAGAGGAAACAAACATGATCAAACATAAGCTGAAAGGTGAGGAAAGACGTGGCAGTACAGGGAATATAGTAGACGAGATGGTAAGGAAAAGAGAAAGAGAGGAAAAAGACGAAATGGAGAAGAAGGGAGAATGGATATTCCAAAAAAGTAAGAAAATAGTAAGATCGCCGGAGAAGATGAGAGAGGAAAGAAAGGAAGAAGATGGGGAGAGTATAGAAAATTTAAAAAGAGTATTAATAAAAGAATTCAAAGAAATAGGGGAGAAGATTAAGACAAAAATAGCGGAGGAAATAGAAAAGAAAGTAGGGGAGAATATAATAAACAAATTAGATAGACTGAAGGAAGATCTGAGAGAGGAATTCAAAGAGAGAGAAAGAAAATGGGAGGAGGAAAGAAAGGAGACAAACGATAGAATTAAATTTCTAGAAGGAAAAGTGAAGGAACTAGAAGTAGAAAAGAGAGAAGCGGGGAGGAAAAGGAAGAAAACAAGAAGGATAGAAAAGAGAGATTAGCAATGAGATTAAAGAACTTAGAGATAAAATGGGAGAAAACGGAGAGAGAAGAAAGAAAACTCAATATAATAGTGAAAGGGATAGAAAGTGGAAAAGAAGGAGGAAAAGAGAAGATAGAAGAATTGATAGAAAGAATAGGAGTAAAGGCAGGGATAAAAAGAGTAAAAAAGGTAGGAAATCCAAATAAAGAAGGAAACAACATATTGCTAGTAACTCTAGACAGCTGGGAGCAGAAAAAAGAGATCCTAGAAAACAAGAGAAGACTGAAGGGGAGGAAGGAAATAATTGAGGATGACATCTCATGGGAAAAAAGAAGAACAAGATGGAACTTGAGGGAGATTGCAAGAAGAGAAAGAAGCAAAGGTAAAAATGTATGGATAGGGAGAGGAAAGATGAATATAGAAGGAAAATGGTGGTTCTGGAACGAAGAAAAGGAGAAGTTGGAAAATGAAAAAGGGGAGGAAAAGGAAGAAGAGTTGGGAAACGGGAGATAAGGGAAAGGAGTGAAGGGGAGAAGGGGAAAATCAAAAGAGAAGAGAGAGGACTAAGTGAAGAGAGAGAGAGGCAGGGGACAGAAAATGAAGAGGATCGAAGTGAGGAGGAGGAAGATCAAGGAGAGGGGGTAGAGGAAGGGAGAGAGAAGGATAGGAAAAAATTCAAAGGTTGGAAAATTGCATTTTGGAACGTGGCGGGGATGAGAAACAAAGATACGGAATTTTGGAAAGAGATTAAGGAATGGGATGTAATGGTATTCATAGAAACATGGTTAGACAAGAAGGGGTGGGACAATGTTAGATATAAGCTGCCAGAAAATTTTATATGGGAAGTGCAATACGCGAGAAGAAAGAATAAAAAAGGAAGAGCGATGGGAGGAATGGTGATGGGAGTAAAAAAGGATTTGAGAAAAAAAGGGGAAGCAATAGAGACGGGAAAAGAGGGAATAATTGAGGGCAAGATTAGTTTAGGAGGGAAAAAATGGCGTATAGTTGGAGTATATGTTAATGGAGATCTAGAGAATAAATTGAATAGTATAAAAGCATGGATGGAAGAGAGAGAAGATGAGGAGAGAATAATAATAGGAGGGGATTTCAATGCAAGAATGGGGGAGGAAGGAGGATTGGTGGAAAGAGGAAGAGGAAGAAGAAGAAGAGTATAAAAGAAATAGAATTTCAAAGGACAAAAAGGTAAATAAGGAAGGAAAGATACTGAAAAATTTCTTGGGAGAAAGAGGCTGGGGAGTACTGAATGGAGGAGGAAAGGGAGATGAGGAGGGAGAGTATACATATACAGGGGCAAGAGGAAATTCTGTGATAGACTATATAATAGTTTCAGGAGAAACAAAGGAAAAGATTGAGAGAATGGAAGTAGGAGATAAGGTGGATTCAGATCACCATCCGATAGTTGCATGGATAGAAGGAGAAACGGAAGAAAAGAAGGAGAAAAGACAAAAAAAGGAAAGGAGAGGAATTTGGGACGAGGAAGGAAGAAAGAAATTTAAGGAGAAACTAGGGGAGATTAAGGAAGAGGAGAGAGAGATGCAAGATGAGATCGAGAGTATGAACAAAAGAATAAGAGAGGCTTTGGAGATGGGGGTGGAGACAAGTGAAAGAAGAGAAAAGAAGAGTAGAGAATGGTGGAATACAGACTGCGCAAAAATGAAAAAGACAATGAGAAAAAGCCTAAGGAAATGGAGAAAGGGAAAAGGAGAGGAAGAGGAATATAAAGAACTAAAGAAAGCATTCAGGGAAAAATGCGAGGAGAGGAGAAAAGAGGAAGAGGAAATATTAATAAGGGAAATAGGAGAAGCAAGAACAGACAAACAGGTATGGGAAATAGTGAATAGAGAAAGGAGGAAAAGAAAGAAAGTAAATGAGGAGATAGAAGAAGAAGAATGGAGGGAATATTTTATGAATATCCTAGGAGGAGTGGAGCAGAAGGTTATAAATGGGGCAGGAAAAAAAGGAAGAAAGGAAGAAGGAAGAGAAATAGAAAAAGAGGAGGTGAGAAAGGTGATAAGCAAAATGAAAGACAACAAAGCAATGGGAAAAGATGGAATTCCAAATGAAGTCTGGAAATATGGAGGGGAAGAAATAGAAAAGTGGGTAAGAAGAATATGCGAGAGAGTATGGAGAGGAGAAGGATGGCCAGAAGGGTGGAAGGATGGAGTAATAGTGCCGATAAAGAAAAAAGGAGAAGGAAAAAAAGTAGAAGATTATAGAGGAGTGACACTGATGCCGACACTATATAAAATATACGTATCAATAATAACAGACAGGTTAACAGAAGAGGTCGAAAGAAAGGGAAAGCTACCGGAGAACCAGATGGGATTCAGGAAGGGAAAAGGAGTGATGGACAATGTATACGTATTAAACTACCTAGTACAAAGACAGCTTGGAAAACAAAAAGGAAAATTGATAGCATGCTTTGGGGATTTGAAGGCGGCGTTCGACTCTGTAGACAGAAAAACGCTAATAAAAGCATTGAAGGAAAGAGAAATAGGAGAGGATTTAATAGAAAGAATAGAGGAAGTATTAAGAGAAACAAGAAGTGGGGTAAAAGTAGGGGGAAAAATAGGGAAGGAATTTTGGATGGCAAAAGGGGTAAGACAGGGATGCCCGCTGAGCCCGATGCTGTTCAACCTACTAATGGCTGACCTGGAGGAAGAATTGAGAAAAGGGGGATAGGGAGGAGTAAAACTAGGAAAGAACAAAATATACTCGTTAGCGTACGCAGATGACGTAGTGATTCTAGCAGAGGAGGAACAAGAAATGAGGGCAATGTTAGGAAAAATGGAACAATATATGGGAAAAAAGAAACTAGAATTGAATACGGATAAAACGAAGGTAATGGTATTTAAAAAGGGAGGAGGCAGAAGTAAGAAAACAAGTTGGAGATGGGAAGGAAAAAAGATAGAAGAGGTAAAAGCGTTCAAATACTTAGGATACACACTACAGAGAAACGGCAGACAGGAAGAGCACATACAGGACAGAATCAGAAAGGCAATGGGAGTTGCAGGAAGCGTATGGGGGATTGGAAAAAGGAAATTCGGAAGGAATATAAATAGACGAATATGGCTGTTCGACACACTGATCTGGACGGTGTTGGGATACGGAGCGGAAATATGGGGATGGGGGAACAGAAAGGAGATAGAAAAGGTAGAAAAAAGATACTTGAGATGGGTGATAGGAGTGGACTGGAGAACACCAGAATACCTAGTAAGAGAGGAAATGCAAAGAGATAAACTAAGAGGAAGGGCAGCAAGAAGAGCATGGAATTTTGAAAAAAGATTAGAAGAAGGAAAAGGAGGGGGGCTAGCCAAAAGATGCTTAGAAGAGATAAAAGAGAGAGCAGAGGAGGACAGGAGGCTAACAGAATGGGAAAAAGAAAGAAAAAGCTTCTTCGAAGAGAGAGGTGCTTGGAAAGAGGGGATAGCATGGAAGAGAAAAGAGGGAATGGTAGAGTTTAAGGTAGTAGAAGGAAAAGAAAAGGAAATACAAAAAAGAGAAAGATGGCAGAAGATAAGGGAATCTAAATACAATAAATGGTACAAGATGATAAAAGGAGAAGGAATCCCAAAATACCTAAAGAAAGGATGGTCGGAAGAGAGATGGAGTAGACTAGCAAGATATAGGTTAGGGAATGAATTAAAAGAGAGCAACTATTGGGAGGAGGAAGAAAAAAGAAAATGCAGAGTATGTGGAGGAGAGGAGGAGACATGGGAGCATGTGATAGAAAGGTGCAGAAGGGGAGAAGAGGGGAACAGGGAGAGCTGGCAGGAGAAGATGGAGAAAATTCTGGGGGAAGAGGGAGAAGGAGAAGAATGGCTGTTAGAGATGGAAGGGTGGAGAAGGGAGGAAAGAGAGAGGGAGGTGAAAGAAAGGGAGAGGGAAGGAGAAGGAGAAGGTGAGAGAGAGAGAATGAGAGAGAGAGAGGAGTGTGAGTAAGAGAGAGAGAGAGAGAAGGGTGAGTATGAGGGGAGAGAAAAGTAACAGAGAGTAAGAAGCAAAGCATAAACCGGAAGCGAAGGTCCAAAAAAATAGAAATAAGCAATAAGCGGTATTTAGTAATATAAGAAATAGTAGCATAAGACAAGTAGGGTAAGAAATAGTATAAGAAAGGTAGGATAATAATGGTATAAGAAATAGTGTAAAGCGGATAAGTAGGCGATGTGTGTGTGTGCGGCGTAGGGTTAATTTTAAGAAAATTTTGTATGGAAAATTGTAACCCAAATTGGGAACAATAAAGAAATATCTATTCGTTAATTCAAATAAAACCTAAATTTTCGGATAAGACTGTACAAAACTTCAGGAAAATAGGTCTTTATTCTATTATCGATATTATTATTGGACTATTAATTGACTTAGCTACAGGATTAATAGATACCAATTTGTTCACAGTCCTCGTAGAAAATTTTTATATTCCCAAAGGGAAATTAAGAGTAGACATTATAAAAAATAATTTTGACTTTTTTTACTAAATTATAAATGAACTGCACAATCGCTGATAGAGCTATAAACGAGTTTATGTTAAAATTGTTTTTCAAAGCATTAGTTGGCGTCGTTTGTGATTTTATGACGGACGATTTGACCACCGACGAAGTAATCTCCATTTTAGAAAACTTCAAGAATCTTACACGAGGTTTCGCCACGCCTACTAGTGACTTAAATTCCCCATCCTAGTGCCTTTCCAGCCCCAGATCTCCAACATCAGTCCTAGCTCTCGGCGTCCCTGGGGTATAGCCGGTGTAAGCAGGTTGCCCCGCAAAAAATAGAGAGCGCCCTCTTTTCTCCCTAGCCTAGGCGAAGGAAGAGAAAGGAACTATCGTCCGGACGTGACAAATGGATGTACGTGACGCTAGTGCGCGGCCTAGAAAAAGCGTCGTACGAAAAATGACGGCGTGGCGCCTCTCATCCTTCTCTCTGAATCAGGCGTCGTCTAGGGACCTTAGAAATAGTGCGTAACCAGCGGAACTAACCAGATGTTCCCCTATAAGAATACTTATGTATGTACTTCAATCACAGTATAAGGCCGGGTCTACAAAAGTGTGTGCTCCCCGCTTTTTGCATAGGCACATAAGCGTAAACATGAGAATCTTGATTGATCTATAAACGTATGCATAAGAAATTCAATCAATCAAATTTTTTATGCATATGCTTATGCGCTTATGCAAGAGTGTGTGCTCCCCGCTTAAGCCTTAAGAAATTGATCAATCACAGTCAATTATTCCCCTCATTTTTTACTGATTGGTGAATTTTTTAAAGCTTAGAGCTTACTATACCTGTTGTAGATCTAGTCTAAAGCAGAGAGCACACACTTTTGCATAGACGCTGTGACGTGGTCTTTTTGGAGCCAATCACAAGGGCGGACGCGCCCGGCCGGGAGGCGTCTGAAAGCGTTTTCCGAATTTTTGCGTTTCGTACGGGTGAGCAGCGACCTTTTCGCTGGCTCGCCCTTACTCGGTATCGGGATCGAGGTGGTGGGCCAGGAGAGTTTGAATTGTTCTAGAGAGAAGAGCTAATAGCGGAGGGACGACCTCGGAGAGGGAGGAACGGAGACCGAGCGATCGGCCCGGTGAGTAGAAAAGAGCAATAAAATGTACACAGTACCGAGTACGTAAGAGAAAGATACTGCAAGTGAACTCGTTACAGCCTCGAGTGAACGAACAGAAGCGGTCCGTAACGGGGAAGGAAAGGCGCCTGCATCCCTCCACAAGGATGACCACCCCTGAGGGGCCCGTCACTACTCGTCGAAGGAAACGCGGAGATCGTCCGGGACCGATCACCCCGGGACGCTCTCCCCCAGCGGAAGGCTGTCACGAATGCAGCCGTACGAGGTGTGGACGGGACCGCCCAGAATGGACCTGCAACATCGTCACTCCCGAGAGCGGACGTTCGAATTTGGCGGCTGAAGTCTGCGACCCGCGCGACAGACAGAGATCGATACGAGGATCGATTCCGGGCCTGGCGCGGGGCGCAACGCTGCCACGAAACCTGGCAACCGGGCCGGGGTGGCGCGCAGTGTCTCCCCCTCCCCTCCAGCGTACCTCCCGAGGTCCTGCCGGCCCGAGGCGAAATCACTGTTCGGCGAGCCGGTGTCCTGCGAACATCACGAGGCAGCGACCCACATCCCATGACGACAACGACTGCGGCGAATAATTGTAAGGTCACCTCCTCGATCGTCCGGTAACCGCGGAATCAGCAGAAACCCGTAGATTAATAAATTATTATCGCGATACCGAGCAATTATGCTAGTAACAATTTAATACCGAGAATTGGTGGAAGACTCACGGGACTCGCGTCGATTTCCGCGTAATTAAGTTTCTACGTATCTCTTTGCCTTCTTCGCCTCTCCGAGGGGCACCGAAACGAGTCGACAGTCACTGTATATCGTATCGTAATTGTAACATTATATAGAGTCACTTTGTTATCGTTTTGATGTTACAAGATTATATAGAGCCATTTTGTACCGAGTTTTGAGAATAAATGTCGCTGAATTAATGTACGGCGTTTACAATTCCGAGCCGACCACGAAAGGAGGAGAGTAATCCTAATTAGATATTTAAAGAAAACACAGCAACCTCCTCCGCGCTCGATAATTATGTAATATCAACGTCTTGTTCTTACGCATATTATTCACTGAAAATATACTATTCTTATTTTATCTTAGATCTGATTGTAGTTCATATCGAGATTTCCTTTCTCTCTCTCTCTCTCTCTCTCTCTCTCTCCGAGACGGCGATTCTGACTTTCCTTAAAGAAAGAACTACAACACTCTACCCCCTGTTGATACCGAGCTTCCGAGGCTGAGCCGTCGTGCCCGCTAATTAATTGTCGCGATATTAATGAGTGGTGCGACCTGACCGTACCTGGCGCCCAAAAATTACGATACCGAGTGACGATTGTAAGAACAGAGAGCGGCACGACGAGGTTGCGCAGCGGTCTCTCTCGCACTCTCTCTCTCTCTTTTGAGCACGGAGAGAGGGCGGAGAGACGGTCGCAACGCATAAGCGTAAACATGAGAATCTTGATTGATCTATAAACATATGCATAAGAAATTCAACCAATCGAATTTCTTATGCATATGTTTATGCGCTTATGCAAGAGTGTGTGCTCCCCGCTTAAGTAAGAACAGTAGTTTCACTCCCTAAAATTAATGGGCAAATGTATGTTCTCACGCATGCGCGAATTACACAATTCATAACATGGCGGCGATAGCAGTCTGGTAGTGTAGCAGTGTATAATGTAAATAATTTGTAATATTTTTGCGTTTTGTATCCGCTATCAAATTTATATAAATTTATATTATATATATATATATATATATATATAATATTAATAGAAAAATATTTAATAATATTAATGTAATACAGATATTATTTTATTTCTGAACATATGTATATATTTTAATATTTTTATAGATATTTTTACCAATAATTTACAAATAATTTCAAATAACAAAAAACACTTGCATATAGATACATAATAATAATATAACATATGTAACTTTACAATAGTCAATTGATTTCAAATAAAGCGCCGCGCACAATTAATAATATGGTGGATGTTAGGACACAAAGATCAAAGGTGCCGACACAGAGTAAAACTACTGTTCTTACTTATACTGTGCTTTAATTATGACAATATTAAACATTATAATTAATACGTACAATAGATATCAACACTATTAAGCACAAGAATTAAAGTTTAACAATAGTATTAACCCACCCATTGATGTAAATGGCGATGCAATACAATGCACTATCAATATTAAGACAACCTATATTAGACGCTTTAATTATTTTATAATCATATTTACAGAATCCTACGCATATTAAATTTTATACAATGACTAAAATTATATTAATTCTCCCAAAGTTCTCATCCAAATAAAATCATGATCCTGTAAATACGATTAAAAGTTATTTGACTATACATTTAAGTTTATAAGCTTTTTAATATTGCATTAATTAATTATGAATTTATAATTAACAATTGAGGAACCTTTTGATCAAGTAAGAATACTTGTATATCATAAAACGAAGTACCCATAATTGATTAATCAATATTTGATCGGCTCTTAGCCGAGGATTCTTTTTATAACATGATTGCACGGCTGTTTTCGGGCATTAGAGTGCCACCGCCTACCCCTCGCGATCATGTGAACCGAATAACCTGAGAGCGGGAGTAGGGCGAGGGCTGGTAAGGAGATACCGCGCGCAATGTCTTACGCGGTTTTTGAAGACGTGAGGCAAGTCAGTCCCCGTTATGAGATTCTATCGTGCTTCGGCAGTGCGAAAATCGAAGCGTTCGACCTTTGACTATCGACCTCTGCTAATGGGTAGCCATCTTGCGATCCAAGATCTCAGCGCCCCCAGGTACCAAATGGTTAAGCCAAGAATTAATATATTCTGTAAATTCATCTTTGCAAGCAAAAAAAAGATTAGAAATAAGATATTAGCCCAGTTTACATCAAGCACTTGATACGCGTATCAAATAGTAAATTACTAGTAAATTGGTTCAGTTATTGGCTGACCAGTTCAAATACACTAATTGATACGTGTATCAAGTGCTTGATGTAAATTAGGCCAATAAAAAACTCAATTTTACAGAAAAAGAATATAAATAGTTTTTTTATTATAATTGTAATTATTGTCCTTTAAATAATATAATTTTTGTAAAATCTTTTCTTACATATGTTAAATGCAAATTTCTTGTTAATTTTTTTCCAAAGTAATAAAATTTTACTTTTAAATATATAATTCTATTATTGTTTTTATTAATTCATACTTGTGATTGCTCATCAAATCATTATCCATTACATGCACGTTAAAATTGTTAAAAAGTTGATTAAGATTTATATTTCTTATCATATTTATAGTTATTTTTTGAAATGCGTGTTTTATTTTTAGTTTATTTTCTATTCTATAAATATTAAATAACTTTTGTGCAACTGGCGCGCGAAAAGTCGCCCTTTACGCACATGATGGGATTTTAGAAAGGGCTCTCTTTCCACGCACCGGTCACACAAAATATCGTAGCCAACATGTACGGGTCATAAATCGGCCGAGAGTGCGGAAGTTTGGGCACGAGGCGAAGCCGAGTGTGACAATCCGCACGATCCCTCGCACTTGTTAGCTATACTATTCTGTTACACTTGTTATAGCATACGTATCTTGTCTCGGATAACGTAAATTTCCAAGACTTTTTAAATTAATAAAAAGTGAATTAGCCTCTTTTGATTCATTCACGAGTTGGATGCATGTATCGCAAGACAATTTTTTTAATAAGCGCATTTCAACAAAACCGGAGATGTAAAGCACGGCATGGTGTAATGTTGAATCAATATATTAAAGTAAAATATTATCAATTTTTACATCTTCAATATTTTTCTCTTTCAGTTCAATAGGGCTCTTTTTAATTTTTGTTACTGAAGATATCGTCAATAAACTGGTATTATCAAGCGGGATACAGTTTGCCGCTGCTGACGATTTGACTTCATTATGATGTAAAAGGCGCTTGTAAGCTGATGTAAATTGGATACAATTGGAATTATTATTATATTCTCCCGTAGCTCGTATGCATGAAAAAAATATCTCTACATGATCTTGAGAGAATTTATATGATAAAATATATTTTAAATATTCTGTATAAGAGTTTTAACAAGGCTCTGTAATATAAATATAAATTTAACGTATAAGACGGGCAACAAGAGCCAAATCGCGGATGACAATGCGTTATCCTAACGAAACTAAATAATTTTCCGTTAGAATTAAATACCGGTGCACAAGGCACCAAATTTTACTTGGACACGGCCAAGATTTTAAAATATGAAATAATCTCATATTTGAGATTTAATTTCAATACCCCCTTTAACCCCCCCACGGAAAATAAATAAATGAATGCAAGAGAAAAATATAGATCCGAAAATCGCTGAAATTCCCGATTCAGCGATTTTCGGATCTATATTTTTCTCTTGCATTCATTTATTTATTTTCCGTGGGGGGGTTAAAGGGGGTATTGAAATTAAATCTCAAATATGAGATTATTTCATATTTTAAAATCTTGGCCGTGTCCAAGTAAAATTTGGTGCCTTGTGCACCGGTATTTAATTCTAACGGAAAATTATTTAGTTTCGTTAGGATAACGCATTGTCATCCGCGATTTGGCTCTTGTTGCCCGTCTTATACGTTAAATTTATATTTAAATATTCTGTCTCGATATAATCTAGATATATTTTTTTCAAATTTGCAAATTAATAATGAAACTTAAAAATCTGGTCTTCGATTTAGTTTCCGTTATCAATTTTCTATTAGGATGAATTTTAATATTGGAGAAATATTGTATAGCTTTATCAAAAAATTAAACATTTTGAAAGCTGTATCTGATCTTAATGGTTGTTTAAAACCGTGCGAAAACATGCTTCAAGAATTTAAGCAATCGAATGTATTATTGACCATTCTTAAAAATGTAATAGCAGCGCACTCTAAAAAGTCCGGGTGTTCTTCTTTCATTATAATTCTAAGGCAGTTGCACAGCTTTCACTTAATATTTGGGCAGCTAACTTTACGCTCATTTTATTTTTTTGCCATTGGATATGTTTATTATTAATTTTATTTGCTAAATGAAAAGAGCCATTTTCTTGTAAACGGACTAGGTTTTCAATGAACTCCTATTTTATAGGGTTTTCATTGCTATCATATAAAATTCCTTTAGTGGCCCAAGCTGCTCGTATCTTGAGCATATGTGCAGCATTAAAAAATATGACTATGTCATAATCACACGTTGGATGTCGGAAGTATGGCCTATTGTTGTATACATCTGCATTTAACTCATGCACATTTTAATGTTTGCTGGAAGTTTATCAAATGTTAATGCAATAATGTTAATTCCTGACGGAGCTAAAAAATTTTAAATTTTTTGAGTAATTTCAGCTCGTTCTTGTGATGTTAGACCATCTATGTAAAAGTAGGCAACCGGTATTTTTCATCTTTTATTAAGACCTGTTAGTAAATAGACCAATGCTTCTTTAGCCAAAGGCATATTATCAGGTTCTAGTATTACCATTCATATGACCAACAAACTTTTTTTCTGAATGACTCCATTCAAGTTGCTTTCTTATAATTGTTTCGTAAACATAATTTTACAAATTTTACTTTACATTTATAATTTGCGATCCAAAAAGCTTTTATGTTATATTATTTTTGGTACACCTATAAGGATAGAGAAAAAATAAAAAGATAAAGATAGAAAATTCAATATTTTTCAAATTTAAAGGTCTATGAACTACTCGTAAAACTGCGTATGGGCACAAATAAAAAAATACGGGTCAAATATTTTTGGTGGTACTACATTTGTACCAAATTTGAAAAAGATCGGAGTGTAACACTTGAGTAGGATTACTTGTGAGTTTCCCACGTTCGAAGACCTTCAGTTCTTGCAGACCCGGATACGGGCTCTGGAAGCTGCCCAATCTCGAGGATCTCCCACATCGGCTACAGCTTCTGCGTCTAAACCTCAGAAGAGCAAGGTGAACACATTGACAGTCTCTGCGGCTGGGACGTCCGGTACGTCTCGACGCTGTCCGCTCTGTCAGGGTAACCACCTTTTCAATTACTGCACTCGCTTCAAAGAAGCGACAGGTGGTACAAAAGAGGGAGTTTAGTAGAGTTTGACCGAAATTTCGGTTTTGGTTTCAGTTACGGCCAGTTTCGGCCAAAAATTAAGGTTTCGGCTTGATTTCGGTTTCGGCCGAAATTAGAGTAAATTTCGGTAGTTAAGCCGAATACTGTCGATAACGACCCCAGTAGTTACGCCATCTGTTATCTCTTATCTTTTCTCATGTGTGAAGTGTTTAATGTTAATGAAGTGCCTCACGAACATAACCTTTCTACTCTCTAATGCTTGTCAGTTGCCAGTCGTCAATAAAATTGTAAGTTCTTTTATTAGGAGACGCGGTAGTGTCTCCGGCCAT
>NW_028190508.1:0-91424 GCF_048542155.1 Nylanderia fulva
CGTCATTTCTATTTCATCATTAAGGCCACGCGTATAATCGTCGTCGAATGGTATAATTACGCGCTAAGACGCTATTTTTGACACCCCTTTTCCTTTTATGTCCCGTTTTACGTCACCCGCAAAGCCTTTACACTTTTTGCTCTAAGCATCGCCGAATTTGGTATTATCGCGCCGTCCCATTCTCATATGTTCATCAGACCCAGGTCCCTCGGCACCTTTTATTCGCGAGCGGTTTTTCTATACCGTAGCATTATTCGCGGCAATGTAGGATTCTACATAAGTTTGCAATGGATAATTTTTAATACAATTCTACATGGGTTTGCAATGGTTAATTTTTTATAGGATTCTACATGGGTTTGCAATGGTTAATTTTTCATAGGATTCCACATAGGTTTGCAATGGGTACGATTCTACATGGGTTTGCAATGGTTAATTTTGCCTAGGATTCTACATGGGTTTGCAATGATTAATTTTTCATAGGATTCTACATGGATTTGCAATAGGATAGGATTCTACATGGAATTGCAATAAATAATTTTTGTTAATGGCGTGCCCTTAACTGGTCGCCTTTTTTTACCTTTTTTTAAAGGTGAGTTTTTAGAGATTATATAATTTACAACGGTATTCTATAATGTCCCCACGGCAAGGTGTCGGTCGACTCAGGTACGACATACCGTTTGTCGTCGTAGGGACTTAGAGCAATTTTTATCTCGCTGATGGTATACACTTTATGCAATTTCGATCTTATGCATGACTGCTGACGCGTCATTTCTATTTCATCATTAAGGCAACGCGTATAATCGTCGAATGTTATACTACGCGCTACGACGTTATTTTTGACACCTTTTGCCTTTTTAGTATCTTTTTTACCGTCCACCCGCAAAGCATACATTTTTGCTCTAAGCCCGACAAATTCGGTCATTATCGCGCCGTTATTCTCATCTTTCATCAGACCCGGCACCTTTTTATTCGCGAGTGGTATACCGTACGCATTATTCGCGGCGTAGTCGCTGGTATCGAATCGAGCGATATCGCGTTTCAAATTTTCATAGACATCTTGACATTTAATTTGATATATTAAACTGTCCGTGTCGGTGTACATTACTCTACAATTGTCACGATAGAGCGGTGACATGTATTCATGATGAAATTCATAAAGACATACTTTTGATATGTCGAGTATGCACATGCCGACGTAGATTGGTTTGTAGATTTTAACTTCGAGTTTGTGTAATTCAATTGCAACTAATTTTTCCGAAAATATGGTAGTACTATGAAAATTTGGTTTCGCGATCTTTGCCTCCGCACCGTACCGTCCGTCCCATTTTGTTAATAATTTTACATCAACATGATTGCGCACATTTTCCATCGTCTTGCCAAATACCGCATTATTCATCAATTTATATAAATTTTTTTCAAAATCGTTTTTCGCATGTGTTCTAAACTGCGTGTTGAGTTCGATGTATTTTTGCAGCCACGCTGACTGCGTGAATTGTAGTATGCGGTATATTTTTGTTATGCGTAGCCCGTGGCGCGTGCACTGCTGTAGATTACGATAGTGTATCACGTAGCGCTTCTTATCGCAAAGCGTTGCGAGGAGTTTATACTCCCGCTTGCCGGGCGGCTTATCGCGCGTCGGGCAAAACGGTAGGTCAATGTGCGCGTCATGAAGATGCCGCGGATACTCTAAATCTACTTCGAGAACATAGCCTATAGGCGAATCGAACGCGATAGATGATACGTCAAAATTCGATATATCGTCGACCCACCGAAAATCGGCATACGGCAATGGTTGACACATTGCCCATCCGTACAAATTATTTACATCGAAATACATGAGGTACAATGAGGGTTTCGATGGGTCGTACGATTGCATGTACTTGTTATTAGCCTGTGCGTATCGGCCTGAACATTGACTAAGGCCGCCGCGTATACCCCGTTCGATAAACATAACCATGTCAATGTCTGTTAATAATTCAAATTTTATATTCGTATGTTTTAACATGGCGTCCCATGTATATCCGGGGAGAGTATAATAATACGCGGGATCGAGTCCGTAACTTTTTATACAACTATCGCGAAAATTCTTAAATATATCGGCCAATAACAAGACATCAATTTTTAAATATAAATCGCTATATTCGCCTAGCGTTCAAAGGGAGAATCGGCTCCAGACGGTCTCGGCGTGCGCGTAATCACTCTCGTATACTGTGTCGCCGGTTAAGGAACTGTAAAATGAGTCGCGCGGCGGTAAACATGTGTCTTGTAATCTGTCCACGCAGTCTATGTATTCGTACGGAAAGACGCCCTTCCGTGTCAATAAATTGAATTTTTTACAAGTTAAATTTTGATATTTCGAATGTAAAATTTTTAGTTTTTCTTTGTCCAAAAATGACGCTAATTTGTCGAGACTAGCGCTGAGAAACTTGTACGAATCGATAAACCGTAATTTGATATAATTTTTCGAATTATTATCTTGTGTCAATCTAACAGTCTTCGAGAATGAAATGTATTTTTCCTTTGTTATCGGCAGTAATTCGATTTCCCCTTCGAACGCTGTGGCTATGTCCTCGATAATAAAATGTGCGTCGTAGCCGGACAGATTGTGAAAGATTATAGGGATACAAAATGATTCTTTGTAATTTAAGTTACAATTTGAATGCGCAGGACCCCTGTACCGCCCGGTGAGGTGGCAATGATCGCGGACGCGTGTATCGTCTTCATCAAACAGTTTTTCACAAATGTGACAATGCGTCGCGGTGCGAAATTTTAACCACTCGTCAGGCGTTAAATTTACCATGGGGACATTGGTCGTTAAAATATTTTTTACGCGAATTGCTAAATTTTTAAGCTGTTCGGCGAACCATGCGACGCAATCGACACTACGGCGGGAATTGTACGCGGACAACGAACTGTCGTACGAACATTGTACATAGTACGCGATGCTGAACACTTGATGGTGTTGATAATTTTTGGCATCTTCGGTCTTTGCCAAAACACACTCGAGGTCTGCGTACACTACAAACGGCAGCCGCTCCTTCCTCGTGTAGTTGTCGAAGCTGAGCCACTTGTCATTCTCGCTCGGCAACCGAATAGCGCAGTCGTTCAGTTTCCCGCAATCTTCCGTATGCGCTTGCAACTTATCCACCGCTCCGAAATAATGTAGGCATCTGTAAAAAATAAAAAATTTAATGAAAATTTAATTAAAATATAATTTAAGTTTAATAAGTATATACTTACCGATCGCATATAAATTTTTGACCATGTTTTTTGCTCAGTTGTGAGCTGACGAGGCGAGACAGATTTTTAATGCATGTGAAATGCCCCACTCCGTGTTCGTCCTCCACGTACAGCAGATTGACGTGCCTGTCCTTCTTTTTTCCGAAAGACGCAACGGGACGATGTTCTCGTTCTCGATGATGTACACGTTTACGGAGATGTCGTTTGCAAGTTCGAATTTTTTAATTTGATTCACAGTCACTGGAAACTCAATGTTTTGGAGATTCAGCACTGTGGTGTAATGCGGATAGGAGAATTCTCCTTCCATATGTCTTTCAGCGGGGTACAGAGCGGCCACCACCGACCATGCGAAACACGCATTGTCCGCTGATCGCACATTAACAACCGCTCTCTTTGCCATAATTTTTTGCGGTAATTTGACATGACATCCCGCGCGCATTGGATTGTACTTATTTACATTCACTGTCAAATCTATTATCCGCGACAATGCCCAGCCGCTATCGCGTTCCTGGAACTCTTCTAGCGATGCTAGCGTGGGCTCGATTACGCGGCGCTCGTACCACTCGCGTACATCGGACGTGCGAAAGAGTTCAAAGTTTCTCGTGTTGATACTTTTATTGGCGCGCTTGTCACCGGACACAAATTCGCCGTTGAAAACGGTGTTCACTTTTACACTGATGTGTCTCTGCAGCACATTCTCCACGTTCTCGACTACAATGTCTGCGGCATTTTCCAAAAACTGACGCGGTTCGATGTGGTCTGCGTTAATTATCGCGCCGGTCAGTATACGGCTATCGAACGCCGTATCGATTTCGCGCCAAACGAGTCTTTGCGCGTTATTGCCGCCGCCACTGAATCCGCCGCCACTAAGCATGGATTCACCGACATACCGTCTCTGCAAGCGCACCTTTGCACCCTCGAGTCGCGCTATTCTCGCCACCAGAGATTGTCTATGTCCAATCGAGAGACGCGGACGCTTGGCACGGCTGCGTTCTTCCAGCTCTTCGATAAATTCTTCGCACTCTTGCAACCATCCGAAATATTCGCCCAAGTTAGCAACTTGGCGAGAACGCTCCAACAGGTCGCGCTCAACGTTCTCCATTTTTGTAAAAAATTCACTTTTTCACACTTATTACAAAAAAAAACTTCTTTGCACACTAAACTTTTTTTCTTGCACCTCGAATGAAGAGAGCGTGCGCTCGCCAGTGGTACTATGGTCCGGCAGCTGCATCGGTCCTCATTATATATCCCGATCATCCCTTTGTTCGTGGGGATAATGATGCAATCGTTAATTCGCAAGAAATATTTGTGCGATATCTTATCTTCAGAGAAAATTTAGATATCGCTGATAATTCTTAGAAATACATAGATAAGGCCGCCATTTCATTTCACCCCGTCGGATCGACACGTCGCGCAAACATGTCGCAACCTGTACGGATCAACCCGCTTGATTGTCGGCAAACCTTTTGTTCTTAATAATTCGCAGAATTATCTTATCTTGTTTATGAAAACTTAGATATCGCTGATAATTCTTAGAAATACATAGATAAGGCCGCCCGTTACCTTCCTGGTGTAAATTTCACCCCGTCGGATCGACACGTCGCGCAAACATGTCGCAACCTGTATGTATCAACCCGCTTGATTGTCGGCAAACCTTTTGTTCTTAATAATTCGCAGAATTATCTTATCTTGTTTATGAAAACTTAGATATCCAATTGTCGGCGCTCGATCGATCCAAGCTTGGATTTTGCGGCAGCCATTCGCAGAATTTTTATCTTATCTTGGATTTTTGGAGAAAATTTATGAAAACTTTGATACCGCTCAAAGACGCCGCTTATCTTATCTTTGATACCTTACAAAGACGCCGCTTATCTTATCTTATCTTGTTTTTGAACATATCAGGTAACATGATCCCCTTATCTTATCTTGTTTATAAACATATCAGGTAACATGATCCCCTTATCAGGTAACATGATCCCCTTATCAGGTTATCTGATATGTTTATAAACAAAAGATAAGCTTATCTACTGATAAGACCCCCTCCCCCCGCGTGACGTCACCCCCCTCGCCCCCGATTCCCCCCCGCCCCTCACCCCCCCCCTCATTGCCCCCAGGTTAGAACTCCCCTAGTATACCTACTGAAGAACATTGATGTCAGAATCCGTTACTAAACCTCTATTCGTATTCTAGAAAGTATATCACGATATGTATTGTCGCATCTTTGTCGCATATTAATCAAAAGTTCGTCGTACTCGAACAATCTCCACAAATCACATCCACCCATGGTACCTAAATACTTCTGAATCTCTGATCGAGACATTTTAACAAACGAAAATTGTCCTTTTACAGGAGGAAGCTGCAACAAGTCCCCAAACAGGAGAATGTGTTTTCTGCCAAAGAAACCATCATCTGTATCTGTCGTATCAAAGATTTCATATAATCGTAGATTGATAAACATAAGTGTCACATTTGAAATCATGAATACTTCATCGATTATAAATAATTCGACATTCTTTAATTTGTCTCAAAGTTTTCAAGACCATGTCTGACAATTGCGTATATTTTGGTGTAGATTCATGACTAACGGGTAGTTGAAACATTCTATGGATTGTCAAGCCATCGATATTGAATGCTGCGATACCCGTGGGAGCAGATATGGCAGTCGTTTTTTCCAAATTTATTCTGATCCAATGTTTAATCGTTTCAATTAGAAAACTTTTCCCTGTACCACCCTCGCCACTTACGTACAGTCGCAGAATCTGATTCTTATCTTGTAAAACTTGGCATACTCCATCAAAGACTCTTTTCTGGTCTTCGTTCAATTGCGACATCATTAGCGATAAATCAATCGGGTCGTCAATCTTACCAAAATCTTCCAGATCTATCATCGCGTCGTCAGCTTCTATCGGATTACAATCCAGTTCATCGTCATCGGATTTGTCTCTGTCTGCTGTTTTCAGATCATTTTCGCGCTTCTTGATTAATTCAGCAACGTTCTCAAAAGCTTTCTGTATTTCTTCGAGCCTTTCGTGATATTTCATTGCCTTCGTTAAAACAGACTCTGAATTCTTAAAGGCATCCGTGTAAGTCTCGAATGTATCTTTGAGTTCACTCAAATCTCTCCATGGTTTGAACAGAAGAAGCAGCGAGTAAAAGTATTTTTCGGGCTCAGTTTTTATATTAAATCGATATTTATATTTAATCGTTAATTAAATAACCCTTTTTCGTTTTTTTTTAAAAATAAACCCGATGCCAGTTTGTAACACTTGACTTCGTCATTATTTGGCATTTGTTTCGTAATTTCCCAGAATCTGGCAAAATCGTACAAATTCAATGATTCTAATTCCTGAGGTCTATTTGGATAATAAT
Source organism: Nylanderia fulva (assembly GCF_048542155.1). NCBI lineage: Eukaryota > Metazoa > Arthropoda > Insecta > Hymenoptera > Formicidae > Nylanderia > Nylanderia fulva. The sequence continues at coordinate 6,610 of NW_028190508.1, forward strand.
CATCGATGAGTGACCAACAGTAAATATTCGTAGAATTTTCATCGAGAGCTTTAATTTCATTAAATGTTTTAACTTTTCTATTTCTCACCTCATTAACATCGATTCATTTGACCATGGTATCATTATCCGTACCGTACAAGAGATTCCCTAATAGTGTATCCGCAGCTTCTAAAGCACCGTATTCTCTATTATTAAATGAACGCATTGCAAAATTCCACAGTTTCGATGCCAAGGACTTATTCGAATCTATCACTTCAAAGTCTGTATTGCATTTTTCCGACTTTGTCGTGTATTTTGTTAAATATGAGTTTAAAAACTCTGATTTTTCTCCAATAAATTGTATGTCCACATTTCCCTTCCAGGCTAATTTGATAGCCGGATTATAATCGTTTATAAACCTTTCCGACTCCTTGCGAGGAAGATCGTACAATCTGCTCTTACTGCGTAAATTTTTTCTACCGACTATCGAAGTGATAACGTCTCTTAAAACGAAATTCTCAGTAACTGGCCGAGGAAAATCGAACCGACACTTTCTGTATATATTAGTTTCCGTTTTTTTCGTACGCATGCAATACGAGTTATGTTTATGATTCTGATCACTTATTACCGTATCGTACAACGTTGGCGAAACATTTTCATCTGGAATTTCACACGTTACGTATTTTCGAATAAACGTAGCAACTTCTTCATCCGGCGATTTTCCTATTACTGGAGCATCTTTTATTCAAATCATACAATGCATGTGCTGAATACCTCTACTTTGATATTCCAATCGCCAGGAGTAATGAATAACCTTTCCTATTGGATTATCGGACGAACAAATAAAATCAATCATGGCTTTGAATTTTATGCACATGAATCTAGAATTACTTACAGGGTCGTATGCGACTAGTTCGCTGATGCCTAACTTCTCTTTATCGGGATTCATATCTCGTAAATATTCACCCAAATCGGACCATTTCCATTCACTAGGACTCAAAGTCAAAAACCACGTCGCTGGACCGTAATGCAAAGTCATGCATTTTACATTATTGGACGGTTGTCGCCAAAATTGATCCGTATTTCTCAATTTTGCAAAAATACTCATTAAATTCGATTCTAATTCGTAACCTTTCAATTCGTTCAAGTATCTACCAGCAGTGTATCTCTCTCGTGGGTTAGTAACCATCATCGTATAATAGATACCACTTTTCAACTGTCGATAGTTAGCATCATTGAGAAGGAAAAACAGATACTGCAGATTCAACCTGAATCTACTATGTTTCGACATCAATCGTGTTCTAATAAATAAATATTCCGGCAATGCAAAGTTTCTATCTTCTCGTTGTCCATTGACACCATCAGGATATAAATCAGGGAAACACATGACATCCAGATATTTATAACGATTATCCATTGGAAAATCTTCAATTTTCATCATTTGATAAAGCTTCAATGCAGATTCGTTATCGATTCTTTTCGCGTGTATTGGGTATATTGTATACTGATCGTTAATATCCGAATCTTCAGTGATTTGTGTGAGGAAAGCCCTACGTTTTAAAACGATTTGATCATTATTATTTTTGTTTTCCTGTACATTGTACAAATTCAATGCTGGTAATTTCTCAACCACCTCATTTATTTCGTCATTGTCGCTTTCGTCATCGACAATCCGATATTCTGTTTCCTGCAACTTATCATTTAATAGATCATCAGATAACGCCGGAAGACGAATTTTCGAGTAATGAGAATTATTTTCGTTCAACCATTATAAAGCCTTATACACTTTATTAATATCTACCAAATTTTCCCAAACCACTTTAGATTTCTTGGGTATACCTCAAACGAGAATGTGCAAGTCGTGATTCAAATTTATAGGATCTTCCGGAGGACATACCTTATTCAATGTTTCTTGTGAAGGTAGAGACAAATAAAATGTTCTACCTTTTACTTTGCGGATCATTTGTCTATGCGGTATGTTTGTTCGAAACATTGCCCATCAATTGCACTACTCGAAAGCTGCTCATTCTCTTGATTAACATTTTTTCGTAATCACTGAAATCTGACAAAACATCTGGTAATGGTTTTACTGCAAGATTATTCAAAATGCAAGTAGAAGGCAGCACGCCTTTTTGAAATTTACCCAAACAAAGCTTACAAACGAATTCAGTATTATTACTGTGTTCTGTTACGTTTGCTATCAGATCTTTCCAAAAAGGTCCGTCTATTGTTTTCCTCAGCTTCTCGAGCTTAGAAACGTCTCTTCTCAAGCATAATTTTTCGCAAGAGATGCAAGGGATACGTGGTAAATCCAACAATCGCTTTTTCATGACTTTAAATGCTTCGTAATTTTGCGAGAAAATTTTTTCCTCGTCCAAACAAACATCAGTTACATTTTTTGGATAAAATCTTGCTTTATTCTTAAAATCATTGGAAATTTCAACTAATTTATCCATATTGATGAATCTCAAAGATGAAAACAGTTGACAAAACTTATTATAATTGTCGATCAATTTGTAAACATTTCTTCGAATATTCCTCACGAAAAGAAAATGAGGTGATAAAGTGTTTATCGTTGCAATGTATGACTTGCAAAGATTCGGATTTGTATAGCATTCCGGAGGATGTCCTAATCTGCTACTCGTACGTGAAACGGAACAATTTTTTAGCTGCGCTATGAATTTAACATTCATTATCTTTTTCAAAGTACCTTCTTCAAACAGTTCCAAAAATTTTACAAACTTTTCCATGGAAGTATCATTTATGTGGCATTTGTTCTCATCACAATGCCACATTTTTAACTTTTTACCATTGTTATCTATTAACGGCAAAACATTTATTACTCCGTGAGGAGAAGATTGTCTCATTATAAGTGGTTGCTCAAACTTTTTCCTTTGCTCGTAAGCAGTTTCATAAAGTACGCTTCGGAAGACGAAGTATGTTTGGATAAGCCACAACGAGCAATTATTTTTTATTGTACGAGCTAGTATGAATTTCAAATTAAATCTCTATAAACGACTATTATATTTTGTGCACTAAGAATAACATATCGCACTTATTTTCTAGAATCAAATTGTAATCAGTTTTACTTATATGTATGTATGTTCAATGTGAACTTGCACCTTAAATAAAATATCAGTTACTTTTCATGGTAATATATTATTACTAAATTTAGATAATATACACTTTACGTATGTTCACTTTGAACTGGCACCTTGAATAACATATCAGTTACTTTTCGTGATAATTTATTATTAGATCGTTTAAATTTTTAAAGGTTTAAATTTTTGAGGACCTTCTTTTGAACATGGCTTGACCTTTTCATTTTTATGATTTTTTGGAGATAGGGTGAGAGAGGACGAATGAGGGTAAGAGAAGACGAGATAGGCGAAAGAGGGTGAAAGAGGGCGAAAGAGGACGAAAGAGGACGAAAGAGGACGAAAGAGGGTGAAAGAGGGTGAGAGAGAATGAAAGAGAGTGAAAGAGGACGAAAGAGGGTGAGAGAGGGCGAAAGAGGGTGAAAGAGGACGAAAGAGGGTGAAAGAGGGCGAAAAAGGGTGAGAGGACGAAAGAGGGTGAAAGAGGACAAAAGAGGGTGAAAGAGGACGAAAGAGAGTGAAAGAGAACGAAAGGGGGTGAGAGGGAATGAAAGAGGGTGAAAGAGGGTGAGAGGGAATGAAAGAGGGTGAGAGAGGACGAAAGATGGTGAAAGAGGACGAAAGAGGGTGAAAGAGGGCGAAAGAGGGTGAAAGAGGACGAAAGAGGGTGAGAGAGAATGAAAGAGGGTGAAAGAGGACGAAAGAGGGTGAAAGAGGACGAAAGAGGGTGAAAGAGGGTGAGAGAGGACGAAAGAGGGTGAGAGAGGACGAAAGAGGGTGAAAGAGGCGAAAGAGGGGTGGGAGTGGGGGTGGGGTGGGGGCGGGGGGCGGGATGTGGGAGGGAAAGGGGTGGATGGAAGTTGAGGGAGGTGTGAGTGAAAGGTGAGAAGAGATTTATATATATATATAATCCTGATGACGTCAGCGGACGCGGACAGAGAAGAAGAAGAAGAAGAAGAAGACGAAGTTACTTCATTTTTCATGAAAAACGTCACTTTTTGACTGCTTGTATCTCAAGAACGGCTTGACCGATTTTATTTTTTCTTGGCTTAAATTACTCGTGGCGATGCCGCCTTTCAGGTTATATTACGTGCAATTCAAAATTTTTTATATTTTAGTAGTTCTACACCCCCAAAAAATGGACTTTGATGGTGCAGGATAAGGAGACTTGTAGTGTCTTTTAAGGTCTTTTAGGGTTTGAACATGGCCGGAGACACTACCGCGTCTCCTAATCTTTCTTCCTTCCGGTTTGACACAACAATGAATTTGTAATTCGCTCAGCTGTTTTAATGACAAGCGGTATTGTTTTCATCTTGAGTGAAGTTCTTGCGGTATGCCTTCATCCCATTCTACGTTGAGTGACCATAGCTGCTGCATAATTAATTTTGCAACAATCAAGACCGGTCCGATGAGTCCTAAAAGATTATATATCTGCGCTATTTCGAAAAGCACCGTTTTCTTTGTTATGCGCCGGTCGTTTCCTTCCTTCACCTTGTACTGTAAAAGATCAGTCTTGTGGTTCCATAGTAATCCTAAAATTTTTAGAGGTTCTTCCTTGTTAAGCATTAATAGATTGTCCGATTTTCCCTCTTCTTCGAGATGATTTAATATTCTTGCGTCGTTGGCCCTCCATTTACGTAGACTAAATTGTCCTTTAGCTAATAAAATTGTAAGCTACTGTTGTAAGAAGATAGCTTCTTCAAGATCATCGGTGCCCGATAATACGTTGTCCATATAAAATTCTGACTCTAACACCTTTGCTGCTTGTAAATATTGTTCCTTATTCTCCATGGCCAGTTGTCTCAGACAACGCATTGCCAAATAAGGTGCAGGGGTTGTACCATACGTGACTGTCTTCAATGAGTAGGTTTCAATAGGAAGATCTTCTGATTCTCTCCATACTATTAGAAGTTTGCTGTCTTCTTCTGTAACTAAAATCTGTCGAAACATCATGGTGTCCGCTGTTAACATGTATTTGTGCATCCTGAATCTTATCAATATGCGACTCAAATCGTTTTACAAATTTGGTCCTGCTAGTAGCATATCATTTAATGATCGATCGTTTTTTGTCCTTGCGTAATGTCCTACTCTTAGACAGTTCATGCACATTTGTCTGCCCTTTACTTCTTCCTTCCTTTCTTGAGATGAGAGTTTCAAAAATTCCTTTCATTCATACAAGCGATGATTTCCTGTACATAATTCGCAAACCTGCCTTGTTGTATCTGCCGCTGTGATTTGTTTATCGTTTTTCTTGCTTGTATCTCCCTTCGGTACTATTTCTTGCTTAGCCTTGTGATTATCTAACATTTCCAATGTGCGACATCTTTCTTACAAAAAGTCGAAGAATTCTGTGAGGGTGAGCATATGATCCGCCTCCTGTTGTCCTACTTTTTCCTCCCATGCATGTTAAGTGTGAAAATCTAGCTTGCTCTTTGCTAAAAAATATAATAAGTGTAGCCCATTGATTGGTAGGTTGTTTTAATACTTCTAATGCCTTAAGATGTGTGTGAAGATGCATAATGAGCTGTTTCATTGACGTATGTTTGTCTCTTGTCATAGCAGAGAATTCTAAAAGTTTAGCTAGATGACTATTTATAATCAATCTCTTGTTACCGTATTGAATTGTTAACAACTCCCATACACTCAAATAGTTTGCTGCAGATGTATTCGAACCGCTTATGACTTGTAAAGTTTAATCTTTTAATTAACTACGCAGATACTGAAACTTCTGCGGTTAACTTGTGATTGTTATGTATTAATGACTCAAATGCATCTTTGAACAACATCCATTGTTCGTACTCATCTCCAAATACTGGTAATTTTACGGTAGGTAATTTAACATCGACCTTACTTATTTGTTGTAGATTTGCATCCTGATCTTGTCCCTGTGCTTGTGCTAGCTGCGCTGCTGGCACTGTTGCTTCCATTATAGCCTGTGCCAGATTCCATGCCGCCTTGAAATATGACTCCTCGAAGACTGCTCTCTCGCCTTGCTCTTCTTGTGTGACTTGCTCTACTTGTTCATCTTCTGTGATCTTCATCACTTCCAGTTGCGTTTGATTGCTATCAAATGCAGCCCATAATTCTTGTAATTTAACTGCTCTCGATTGTGCTTGTGCATACGTTATATTTTCCGTGGACGTTAAGAATGTATTTATCTTTGTGACTTGCCCCTTTAATTGAGCACGTATGAATTTTCTTAATTCACTTATGCTGCCTTTAGGTTAGAAAACCGCTTATAAGTTAAAAAACTTGTTATATCAAACGCTGCTGGCCTTATGCACTCGCGTTTCTTATTTCCGACGACGACGATATATGTATTCGACGACTGCCTTGAATTTTGTGCGATCTTATATTTAAGCCTGCACTTTGCTGTGACTTACCTTTGAACGTGATAGAATTTTCTCGATCGTACCACCGGCCTAATTGTTTGCCTCTTTTTTCGTTATACTGCTTATTTACTCGTGCCGCACGTTGGGCGCCAAATGTTCGTGTAAATAATAATGCTTGGTTCTAGTAAAAATAATTGCCTTTAATAAAAACTTAATACTTGCACGAGATACAATGTGCTCGTCTTGCCACCATAACTAACCTGACTTACATAGAATATATATAATGAGCGCGCGGCTCGCTTTACCGACACGAACGCTTCTACAGATACTTATTCTTAACATCCTCTAAATATATGTTAAAAATTTTCTCCATAGACTCCCATCCCACGGTGGACAAGTTATTTGATCTCTTGTGGCAATTAAGAGCCAATCTTTCTAAAGATCCTTCTGGCAAATTTCTACTCTTCAGGAGTTTCTGCAATTTAAGGAAGTACTATTATAGAATAGCACATTTCGATCTCCCCCCTACTATAACACCGGCTATGAAGCTCTGCTGCACGAGCCCAAGGTTGGCTCTCTGACCCCACGGGAGGTAGACGATATAAAAAATGCACCTATTCCCCAAATGGTCTTCCTTACCATTCATGCTGACCTCCTGTCGGATCACTGCTTTTTCTATACAGATGGCTCTAAGACGGAGCCTAGAAATTATGTTGGCTTCGTCACCTACTCGCCCACACTCAACCTTCAGTTCATGTACAAAACTAGCTCGCTGGCCTTTATTTTTACGGCGGAAGCCTTGGCTATCCTCTACTCTCTGGACCATATATTAAAGAATTCTATCCCAAAATCCATTATTTTCACTGACTCCAAGGGGATGACAAAGGCCTTAACCTCCTTCTCTCTGAATCACGCATACAACTATATCATTTACCAAATTAAACAAAAACTTTATGATATCAAGCTCAAGAACCTTCAAATAGGATCATCTGGATTCCCGCTCGTACCGGCATTCTCGGCAACGAGACGGCAGATCATCTTACCAAAAGAGCTATTTCCAGGGTTCAACAAGCATCTGATCCAATTTCGCACATTGATCTACATTCAATCCTACGTGAAGAATTCATTTCGGACTCAAGCGATTTTCTAACTTCTCAAAGAAGATCCAAAGGTATCCAATATTTTTTAAACTTCGGTAAACTCGCCAAGACGCCTTGGTTTCAAGGTCTAAATTTATCACGCCAAGAAATCTCCACCTGCTGCAGACTCAGAAGTAATCACTACGCACTAAACCAGAGTTTGTACAGATGCCACCTTATTGAGTCTTTTGTTTTCTTGCGGTGCGATTCAAGACGCCGACCATATCTTTTAGAGCTGCCCTGCTTTGGGCAACCAAAGGATCACACTATTTAAGAATCTAGAAAAATTCAAGCGGATTCCACCACTCAAGATAGTGAATCTCGTCGCAGATCTCATCCCAGGAATCATTACTTCCCTTATATCCTTCCCAAAGCAGTGCAATATTCAAGTTTGATTTTCACTCATAACATTCATTCTCAACACTCCAATCAATTGAAAGCTTAGGCATTCAACGCTTTTTCTTTCAACTCAATTTGAAACTTGGCCGGCAAGAAAAACCCAATCAGGGTTATATAGGCCATAAAACCGTGAAGAAGAAAAACCTTTGTCACAAAGAAACGGGACGTAGTAGAATACTTTCTGAGGAGGTCGAATTAAAGCTTGAACTTTAAACTTTATAATGTTATGAAGTAAAAAAACATGTGCCAATTTTGTGAAGTCATGCAACACAAATTTTTTGACTGGGCGCGCGCCAATTTTGATCTCGCATTTGACGCGGGAACTTGGTTATATCAAAAATCTTGAAGTAAGCCGACGTTAAAGTTTTCTGAAATGAAAAATGTTATATTTAAAAAAAACTGAATATGATAAAAAATAAAAAAATATTAGATTTTTACAATAAAGATATCCAACAAAACTATAAAAACTTCAAAATTCTTTTATGACATTCGTGTATCTATAAAATAATTACAAAAGATTTTTAAGTCACACACAACAGTATTGTTGCAAATTACTTGAAACTTTAACGTCGGCTTCAAAGGACCGGGTGATTTTAGCTTGTGATTCAAATTGTGGTTTTCCCGGTTATTATAGCTAGAAAGGCTGTTTTGTTCGTACTAAAATAATAAATACGCACCTAACTGTTATATCGTAAGGAAACTTCAACCTCCATCTCGTAGGGTGTATCGTAAAAAACGATTCGGTTTTAATTTGACTTTTGCGCGCGAATTTGGGACCGCGCCTTTCGCGCGTAGTAATACTCGGCACGGGGCGTACCCAGGAGCCCCCCACTCGGGAGAGCGAACCAGAGCTAACTCGATCGCGGAGAGAAGCGGACGCAAACGTGAGGCAACACGTTTTTCGCGAGAACAAAGGCGACAAGTACATTTTACCCGCGATAACGCTTTCAGTTACCCTTAAGTGCAACAAAACTAGCTTGTATTCTAACCGAGGCAAATAAATATTGTAAAGAAGAAAAGTCAAAAATTCTTTTCGATCACATCGTCGCTGACACACTCCTTCCAGAGACACGTGTGGCGGGCACATGCCCTCAGCATAATCATTACGCAACAAAGTTGGTCCTTCGAGCCGGATTTATTATCCGTTCATCTGTGCTTCGGAAGAAAAGTGTCGAACAACCCGGGAATCAAACGGGCGAAATTCTCCAACGCACTGCAAACTTTCGGCATCGCAACAGAGGTATCAAATTACATGCCGCGACAGGCAATATCTACTACAGTACGATCTTCCGAACGGCTGGCTGATATCATTCACGCAATCAGGCAGCTTCAAATATTTCGGAAGAAATCATCAACGGCATCCAGAAATTTATTCTGGACTACCAGACTACAAACACGACTAGCGACGCAGCGAGACCGACACATCAAGGCGGCTTCCTCGAGATCGCGTCACGTGTAGACATTGCGGCGATCTCTGCTATATCACGATTTTCCGGACAGCTAACTGACGTTATCGACGCAATCGGGCGGTCTCTTCCTACATACGGAAATTATCGACGGCATCCAGAAATTCATCCCAGACAACGAGACTGCAGGCACGAGCACCGACGCAGCGAGAGCGGCACATCAAAGCGGCTTCCTTGGGATCGCGTTACGTGTAAACATTGAGGTAAGGGTGACTATTTCTTAGCGGCGCCAACCCGTATTCATTTCGTAATAACAAATAAACTCATCAATTCAATATGACTGATATCGCATCGCTCAAAAGAAAGCGCGCGACCATCAGGGCTTCATGCACGCGAGTCAAGATGTACGTAGATGCCATTGTTTCCGTTACGCCGCCTATCGTAGCCCAACTTGAAGAGCGTAAAAATAAATTAGACGAATATTGGTAGGATTACAATGACGTACAAACGCAAATTGAGTCACTCGACAGAAATGAAGCAAGTAATCGTGACAATTTTGAGGAGGCATTTTTTTCGTTATCCAGAAGAATGCGGGAGCTCATTAAACCCGCATTGCCGAACTCAACAGAAGACTCACGGTCTTCATCACGCGGTTCTGACGCGGTAGAAACTCATTTCAATGTTCGGTTGCCGAAACTAAATTTGCCGACATTTTCCGGAAAATACGATGAGTGGTTTCCCTTTCACGATTCTTTCAATTCTATTATACATTCCAATCGCACGCTAAATAATATACAAAAATTACAATATTTGAAATTTTCGCTAACCGGTGATGCGAGCAGTGTCGTAGACTCTTTAGAAATTAACGATTTAAATTATGATATCGCGTGGAATCTTTTAAAAAAGCGCTACGATAATAAACGCGTTGTCGTACAAACTCATGTAAAGGCAATCATGGACCTGCCATCCATGCCTAAGGAAAATTTAGTTGATTTGCGACATATCGCTGACGGAGCGATTAAACACATCAAAGCATTGGAAGCGCTCGGGCATCCTACTTCACATTGGGACGACTTAATCGTGCATGTTTTAAGCTCCAAATTAGATACACTCACAATGCGAGAGTGGCAATCGTCACTGACCGGTACAAACCCTCCTACGTTCGAGGAATTTAACAATTTTATAATCCGTCGATGTCAAATGCTTAAAGCCACAGGAAAAACAATTTCTTCGTGCAACAAAAACGTTAATAAGCAGTCCAGTTTAAAGCGTCAAGCCTCATGTGTCGCGACGGTCAAGCCTAAATGTAATTTTTGTAATGGCGATCACGTCATCTATTATTGCAAAGATTTTTTAGCATTATCAGTATCGCAGAGAATAACGGAGATTCGCAATCGAAAAATTTGCAATTGCATGCGTTCTTCGTCTCATGCGTCCGCCAAATGCACATCAAAGGGTTGCAGAGTATGTAACGCCAAGCACAACACGTTACTACATTTGGCAAACAATACAAGCGGAATACAGGAAGTCGAATCAACTAAGGCCAAGGAGACAAATTCCGTAAGCTCATCGACGACGCTGGTGATGCACGCCTACAGCAACAGCATTAAAAATCACATTATGCTCTCAACCGCAGTAATTAACGCTTCCCACGCCAATGGATCAACAAGAACTTGTGTGTTATTGGACAATGGGTCTCAGGCAAACTTTATCTCAACAAATTGTATGAAGCTACTCGGATTACGGTCTCGACCTCTAAATATTTCTATAACGGGCATAGGTGATACGGCTACGAAATCTACTCACGTAGTCAGGGTAAAGTTGCAATCTCGGTACACCTCATACTCCGCTACAATTGACTGTATTGTTACAGATCGAATCACAGGTGACCTTCCGGCTTTCACTATTAAGTGAGAAGCATATAACCTTCCTTGCAACATCAAATTGGCAGATCCGGAGTTCAACATTTTGTCTAGCATTGATATATTGATTAGAGCCGAGGTATTTTTGGAATTATTATGCGTGAGACAAATCAGGGCCTCCTCCGAACACCCGACATTGCAAAAGATGCAATTCGGTTGGATACTGGCTGGTTGTTTAAATAATCTACCAATGACCACGCATAACGTACAATCTTTTCACGCAACTCTCACTAACAATCAAATGCATGACCAATTATCAAGGTTTTGGGATGAAGAGGACCCTCGTATCGTCGCCGAGCACACCAAGGCAGAAACATTTTGTGAGAATCATTTTTTGGCTAACACTTCTCAAGACTCTTATGGCAAATACACAGTCAAACTTCCAGTTAACGAGTCATTGATCAATCAGCTTGGAGACTCAAAGAACATAGCCTTGAAACGCTTGCGAAACTTGGAAAAACGCTTCTGTCGAGAGCCCGCATTAAAGGAACAATATGCACGGTTCATTTCCGAATATTTATCCCTAGGCCATATGAAACAAGTAAGCGAATTACCGAACGAACACGAGCCGTCTTATTATTTGCCACACCATTGCGTGTTCAAAGGCTCAGGACCATCGTCAAAGATTCGCGTCGTTTTTGACGCTTCATGCAAGAGCGCATCGGGCGTGTCATTAAACAATGCCTTAAGCGTCGGCCCGGTTGTGCAACAAGATTTAACGTCAATCTTACTGCGATTCCGTACATTCGCGTACGTATTAGTAGCCGACATTGTAAAAATGTACAGGCAGGTATTTATACATCCAACGCAAACGCGTCTGCAGAGGATATTGTAGCGAGATGACCCTTTTCTAGATGTTAATATTTATGAACTAATTACAGTCACCTACGGAACATCCTCGGCATCCTTCTTGGCCACAAGATGTTTAAAGAATTTGGCTGAGCGGTACGCATCAAAATTCCCAGTTGGGTCGACACACCTTCTGCACGATTTCTACGTCGACGACATGCTCACTGGAGCAGACAGCATCCAGGAGGCCAAATCGATTCGAGATGAAATAATACAATTATTGAAGCTGGGATCGTTCGAGCTCAGCAAGTGGGCTTCAAATCACCCACAGTTATTAGATTCGTTTGATAGCCAAGGCGACAAGCCGATCCCTATCGAGGATAAAACTCCCATGTTCTGGGGATACAATGGAATCAAGACGCTGACACGTTTCATTTTTCATACACGTCCTATGCAGAACACAAGTCCGTGTCAAAACGAACTATATTATCTGAGATCTCTATGTTGTTTGATCCCTTAGGTCTCATTGGTCCTACGATAGTTATCGCCAAATTAATACTTCAGGACCTTTGGAAACTGGGCGTACAATGGGATGAGTCTCCGCCGTTGCACATACATACTCGTTGGTCAACAATCAAGTCACAGCTGGTGGAGTTAAATCAATTGACAATACCGCGTCGAGTCAAGTTCGACGCCAATCCACAGGCCATCCAGATACATGGATTCTGCGATGCGAGCCAACACGCCTACGGAGCCTGCGTATACATCAAAACGGGAAGGAATCCCAGCAATTATCGTGCGGAATTGCTCTGTTCTAAATCCCGCGTGGCGCCTTTGAAGGCTATATCGCTACCGCGTCTAGAACTTTCGGCGGCCCTGATATTGGCACGTCTCATTGAGAGGATCCAAGCGGCGATAGACCTGTCGGATATCCAAATATACCTCTGGTCGGATTTAACCATCACTTTGAATTGGATAGCATCCCCATCTCGCAAATGGGCTGTATTTGTTGCCAATCAAGTGGGAGAAATCCAGCGATTAACCGAGTCAAAATGCTGGCGTCATGTACTATCAGCTCAGAATCCAGCCGACATGCTGTCACGGGGACTCAACCCTCGTGATGTAATCAACGCTAGTACTTGGTGGCATGGACCAAACTTCCTTCAGCTTGATCAAGAGCACTGGCCAAGCAGCGACTTTCCTCAGCTGGGCGAGGGCGCTCCTGAAATGCGAAAGATATTCACTACCACCACTATTGTCGATTGTGACATAGTCGACAAATTGTTAAGCAAGTATTCCAACCTGGACAAGACCTGCCGTATTTTAGCTTACTGCTTGAGGTTTGTAAAGGCAAGCCCAAGGCAACAGACATGTTTCATATCACATGAAGAAACTTCAGCAGCATTGCATCTGATGTGTAGGCTAATTCAACGGCGCTCCTTTCCCAAAGAATGCAAGGCGTTAACCAACAGCAAAGCTATCAATCTATCTAGCAAAATTTTATCTTTGTCTCCGTTTATGGACGAACAAGAATTAGTTCGTGTAGGGAGCAGATTGAAGAATTCAAATTTGTCTTTCGCGGCATGTCATCCTATACTTTTACCTCGTGATCAACAATTAACAAAACAAATAATAATACGAGAGCATAGACGCAACATGCATGCAGGGACCCAAGCTACTATGGCTGCCGTCAGACAGCAGTTCTGGCCTCTATCTTTGAGATTCGCTGCACGTAAAATCATTTTAGGTTGTGTAAAATGTTTTAAGGCCAAGCCTACGTTTTCTGAAGCTTTAATGGCTTCCTTGCCCGCGGGTCGCGTAACAGTTTCGAGGCCATTCTCGCATTGTGGAGTTGATTACGCGGGCCCTATAATATTAAAAGAGGGTAAACGTCGAAATGCGCAAAACCATAAGGCATACATATCTCTTTTTGTTTGTTTTGCGACTAAGGCGATACACTTAGAAGTAGTAAGTGATCTAACCACTGAAACATTTATAGCCGCTTTCAAGCGGTTCATATTGCGTAGGGGGAAACCATCTCACATGTATTCCGATAACGGAACTACCTTCGTCGGTGCTCAAAATCAGCTCAAGGAATTCTTTGACTTTCTAAATAAAGACCGAACGCAGGACGATGTAAAACAATTCCTTCGTGATCAACAAATTAGCTGGAACTTCATTCCTCCTCACTCGCTACACTGCGGCGGTTTATGGGAAGCAGCGGTGAAATCTGCGAAATACCATATGACGCGCGTTATTAGTAACGCTCATTTGACGTTTGAGGAGATGCAAACAGTTCTTTGCGAAATAGAAGCAATTTTGAACTCGCATCCTATCACCGCGTTAGCATAAGCACAGATCCGAATGATCTTTCTTATATAAGTCCGAGTCACTTCCTGATTGACGCCGCTATGAATAGTTCCCCTTGTCCCAATCTAGATGATGTAAACGAGAATCACTTGGTACGATGGGAGCGAGTGGAACAGCTCAGACAACACTTTTGGCGCAGGTGGAGCTGTGAATACTTAAATTCACTACAATCCCGCTCGAAGTGGAAGTCTGATAAGGATCCCCAATTGCAACCAGATCAAATAGTGCTTATAAAACAGCCAAACTTAACTCCGTTGCATTGGCTGCTAGGGCGCGTGACAAAAATTCACGTCGGAGCAGACGAGATTCCACGTACTGCGACTGTTAGAACCACCAAAGATTCTTTTACGCGATCTTTGTCTAGCCTCGCGATAATTCCCATGGAGTCGTTGGACGCGACTTGTTAACTTCGTTCAAATTATTCTATTGTTAAAATTATTATATTTGTATTCATTTTATCGATATACATATACCTTGTTCATTTATGTATTTTGTTTGCGTTTATTACGTCCACGACTGTTTATCTTAAGATAACTACTAGATATCTACAGGCAATATTATTCAATTTATTTGTAAGTTGCGGTTTTCCATTCTTTAAGGAACGCATAGTCATGTAAACCAAAAAGCAATTTATTTTATGTTTATTTTGAAAGTCAGCTCTTTCAAGGCGGGTGGTGTTGTATCGTAAAAAACGATTCGGTTTTAATTTGACTTTCGCGCGCGAATTTGGGACCGCGCCTTTCCCGCGTAGTAATACTCGGCACGGGGCGTGCCCAGGAGCCCCCCACTCGGGAGAGCGAACCAGAGCTAACTCGATCGCGGAGAGAAGCGGACGTAAGCGTGAGGGGACACGTTTTTCGCGAGAACAAAGGCGTCCAATACATTTTACCTGCGATAACGCTTTCAGTTACCCTTAAGTGCAACGAAACTAGCTTGTATTCTAACCGAGGCAAATAAATATTGTAAAAAAGAAAAGTCAAAAATTCTTTTCGACCACATCGTCGCTGACGCACTCCTTCCAGAGACATGTGTGGCGAGCACATGCCCTCAGCGTAATCATTACGCAACATAGAGTGTGAGTAAAAAGGCCTAAAATATCAGATAACCTAACCTAACCTAACAATTGACCTGACGAGAGGACGACGAGAAGGCTCTCCCCCCTTCCGGTGTCCGAAGATGAGGTATTCTATAGCGACCAAGACACAAAAAGTATGAAGGATCTATCGAAGGAAAAGATTATAGAGATAATTCATGACACCAAAAAAGCTGGGAAAAAAAAACATCACGAAGAATACACAGAAGAAAAATCAATAAGACCCAGTAGGATGGAAGTCGACAACAATAATCCTCCGTCCTCCACATCGCCTAAAGATAGAAAAAGGAAGAAGAATAAGAGAGAAACGATAGTCACACAACCAATGTCCACTCCAAGAGTGAAAGAGAAGGTGAACACACATCTAACGTCGTCCTCAAATGAAACAGAATATGAATCAAACACTGAAGAAATAAAATCTTTTTACAATGATAAGAGCCGTCCACCTTTTATAATATTGTATACATTAAGTACAAACAAGAGGGTAATAATTTTGTATTACACGTGCATGCAAAATGGCACTTTTTATAAGCGATTTCTGTACGCAAAATAACGATTTACCAACATCTACCTACAAAATATTACACACGTCATATCCAAAGCCTTATCTTACGGGAAAACCGTGGGCAATAACTTGTTGCTCACGGGTATCAAGCCTTGTTTGTAGCGACTTATAAATAAATTCACCAGATCTTTGAAAAAGTAATGTTTATTCATTGAAAGTATAAAGCGAAAGAACAAAAAGAATTAATATGTAACAAATAAATGAATGAATGTGTTGTTATGGAAATATTGATTTTTCTTAAAAACATTATGTATATTAATGAATTGAAGTTATTACAAATGTATAAAGATGTAAAAAGTGTAAAAGTGCAGTGAAAAGTGTAAGGAGTAATAAAAGTGTAGAGTGTAAATGAAAGGTGTGGATGATAAATGCTACAGTACTCCCCCCCAAGTGACGATATTCGTTGCGAAATGGACTTTCTTCTTCTTTGGTGGGTAGGTGCGTAAAGCTTTTCCAACAGTAGAAAAAGAAGAAGGATTTGAAGTAGCAGAAACAGGAGCTGAAGTAGCAGGAACAGGAGCTGAAGTAGCAGGAACAGGAGTTGAAATAGCAGGAACAGGAGTTGAAATAGCAGAAACAGGAGCTGAAGATCTGGTAGAAAGTTCAGTAGAATCTGAAGTTCTAGGAATGAAGGCTGGCTTGAGACGTTCTGTCGAAATATTGACAACTCTTCCTGAAACATTAACTGCAAATAAATGATCAGAGATACGTTTCTCAATAGGAAAAGGGCCAGAATAAGGAGGTTGTAGTGACTTCCTAACAGTATCTTCTCGAATCCAAACATGAGTACAATCAAAAAGATTCTTGTGAACAAAAGGTGATCTTTTGCAATGATGACTTGTAGGAGATGATCTGATATTCCTCATATGAATCCTGTGTTTTTCAAGAAAGATTTCAGGATCTGCAGGAAAATCTTCTTCAATGAAAAATTCTCCAGGAATACGAAGAGTGGATCCATAAAGAAGTTCTGCAGGTGAAGCTTTTAAATCTTCTTTGAAACACGAACGTAATCCCAAAAGAACTGAAGGTAAAGATTCTACCCAGTTGGTTGTTTCGTGGCACATAATCGCTGCTTTCAAAGTCCTATGCCATCTTTCCAGAATTCCATTTGAAGCAGGATGATAAGCAGAAGTTCTAATCCTTTGGCATCCAATTAGATTTGTTAAAGCTTTGAATAAAGCTGCTTCAAACTGAGGACCTTGATCTGTTGTAATGCTGATAGGAGAACCAAAACGTGCTACCCAATGTGAATAAAATGTTGTAGAAATAGTTTCAGCAGAAATCTCAGAAATAGGAACAGCTTCAGGCCATCTGGAAAAACGATCAATCATAGTAAGACAATAACGGTAATTTTGACAAATAGGAAGTGGTCCAACAATGTCTAAATGCACATGCTGAAAGCGTTGATCAGGAATTGCAATCTTAATTGGAGAATTCTTGGTGTGTCTTGAAATCTTCGCACGTTGACATGGAAGACAAGTTCGAGTCCATTCCTTCACATCTTTCTTCAAAGAAGGCCAAATGAATTTCAGTAGTAATTGTTTAGATGTCAATCTGCCGCTGGGGTGAGCGAGTCCATGAACAACATCAAAAATTTTCTTGCGTAAGAGTTTAGGAACATATGGACGAATTAATTCCGAAGAGCAATCACAATAAATAGGTATGGTTGATCCTGAAAGAATAAGTTTCTTCAACAGAAGTGAAGAATTTGAAGAAAGTAAAACTTGAAGTTCTTCATCTTCTTTCTGATAATTAGCAAGTTCTTCTAAAGAAACTATAATAGGCATTGAAATAGATTCAATTCTTGACAGAGCATCAGCAACTGAATTCATTTTTCCAGAAATATAGGTAATATTTGTAGAGAATTGAGCAATAAAGTCCAATTGTCTGATCTGTCTTGGTGACGCTTTATCCAATTTCTGACGGAAAGCAAAAATCAAAGGTTTATGATCAGTTCTGATAATCAATTGTCTTCCTTCAACAAAATGCCTGAAATGTTTAATAGCCAAATAAATGCTAAGAAGTTCTCTATCATAAGTGCTATAATTTCTTTGAGCTTTGTCTAGTTTCTTTGAGAAAAATGCTATTGGTTTGATATCGTCGTCAATAGACTGTTCAAGTGATGCACCAACAGCAAAGTCAGAAGCATCACAAGTTAAAATAAGAGGAGCATGAGGAGCAGGATGAGAAAGGGTAGTAACTTGTAAAAGTTCTTCTTTACATGACTCGAAAGCTAATTCCGCTTCTTTAGTTCAAGAAATAATTCTTCTATCCCTCTTGCGACTGTCCTTTAAATATTCTGTTAACAGAGCTTGATGATTTGCAGCATCCTTGAGACAGCGACGATAATAATTGATAATTCCTAAGAATCTGCGTAATTCATGAAGTGTCTTAGGTTTAGGATAATCAATAATTGATTTCACTTTTTCGGATGTAGGTTTAACTCCTTGGTTAGAAACTAAGTAACCAAGAAAAGAAATCTCGCTTTGACCGAAAAGACATTTAGCGACATTGATTGTCATTCCAGCTTGTTGAAGACGATCAAAAATAATGCGTAAGTGAGCAAAATGTTCTTTCTCATCTTTAGAAGCAATAAGAATGTCATCAAGATAACAAAAGGCAAAACTCAAATCATTAAGTAAAGAGTTCATGAGCCGTTGAAAAGTTTGGGCTGCGTTTCGTAAACCGAAAGGCATTACGACAAATTCAAAAAGCCCAAATGGAGTAGTGACAGCTGTTTTGTGAATATCTTCTTTAGCGACGGGTACTTGATAGTACGCTTTAACTAAGTCGATTTTAGAAAAGATATTCTTACCAAAAAGTGAAGAAGAAAAATCTTGAATATGAGGTAAGGGATAACGATCCGGGATAGTCACTGAATTGAGTGCACGATAATCACCACACAGTCTCCAAGAATTTTGTTCCTTTTTAGGTACCATATGTAGAGGGGCTGCCCAGGAGCTGCTTGAAGGCCTGCAAATTCCTTGCTCCATCATAGACTTGAATTCTTCCTTGGCACATTTAAGTTTCTCAGGAGTAAGTCTTCTGGGAGTCGAAAATTTAGGAGAACCTTCCGTAACGATATGATGTTCAACACCATGTGTTTTTACCGAGGAAATTGGAGAAAAACGGGTGAGTCCTGGAAATTCGGTTAAAAATTTGTGGTACACAGAATCAGGAGATGTGGTAAAAATTGACAAATGTGCAACTTCTTGAATTTTTCCAGTATTCATAAGACCGGTAACATTATCAATCAATTTCTTGTTTTTAATGTCAATTAGGAGATTAAAATGACAAAGGAAATCGGCGCCTAAAATAGGACGTTGAATATCCGCGACACAAAATTTCCATTTGAATTCTCTCCTTAAACCGAGGTTCAAAATTAAAGTTTTAGAACCGTAAGTATTAATTTGAGTACCATTTGCGGCAAAAAGTTTTAAATTAGTATGCCACGGCTTCAATAAAACCTTTTTAGGTAACAACGATATATCAGCGCCCGTATCGACAAGAAAATTCAAATTTGAATGTCTGTCGAAAATAATGAGGCGATTGTTAGAAACACCGTCGTAAGCAGCCTCAGTCTTAAGCGGCGTTTTTAGTTTTCCTGTGAAGCCAAGAATGTTTTGGACATAGAACAAGGTAAAGTACATCGTTTAGCCTTATCACCAAACTTCTTATGGTAAAAACAAATTGATGTATCTTTAATATCTTTATTTGATTTGTCTTTGTTACGCGATAACGATCTAAATCTTCTATTCTCTCTAGACCGGCTTTTGGAACGATCTCGACGACGAGAAACTTCAAGAGCTTCGATTCTTCGTAGCAAATCCGCGAAATCCGAATTTATTACTTGTATTATTGGAAACTTCCGCGACTTGCAAACCGCCGTCCCGATCAGCAATTTTATCGGCTAATTCCGCAAGTTTAACAAGAGGAACATCCTCTACTACGGCTAAAGTCGTTTGAATTCTATGTGGTAAGCGTTGAAGCCAAATCATTTGCAAAACACTATCTGCTAAAGATCCTCCAGACAAATGACGAATTTCTCGAAGTAATTCCGAAGGCTTTTTATCATTAAGTTCAATTCCAGCTAATATTTGTCTCAAACGTTTTTCCTCTGAATCCGTAAAGCGATTTATTAATATTTTCTTTAAATAATTGTATTTATCTGTTTCAGGTGGATTTTCAATGACTTCAGATATGTTTACTAAGGCTTGTTCATCAAGATGACGAATGACAGAACTATATTTAATATCATCTGATCGAATTCGATAAACCGTAAACTCACTTTCAATAGAAGCAAACCAGAGTTTAGGTTGTTTATGCCAGAAAGTCGGTAAGTTTTAATAAACGAAACTCATTTGAGTGAATTTGTAACATAGGATCACTCACCTGATGTCCAGTTTGAGAAGGTAAAATATTAATATTTTCTGATCCAACCTGATTTGATCCGCTCGCCAAATCCATATCAATCTGTGTATCCGAACAGGGTCTAACTGGTGATCTATCGATTGGCATTTTCCTCTTGTTCCAGGAATCCGATAAAATGATTTGAGAATTTCCGTGAAGGACTAATCCGCCTCTGATGTTTCAAAGATCCGGAGAATGAATCTCTTAAAATCAGAATATCCAGCAATTCTTCCAAGCGATGATAATATTTCGCAGACTTCAAATACGACGATCACTTGGCACTTATTCCGCATCAGCCTTTAAAATGCGTCGGCTTTAATATCACGTCGGCTTTAATATCACGTCGGGGTCACCAAAAATGTAGCGACTTATAAATAAATTCACCAGATCTTTGAAAAAGTAATGTTTATTCATTGAAAGTATAAAGCGAAAGAACAAAAAGAATTAATATGTAACAAATAAATGAATGAATGTGTTGTTATGGAAATATTGATTTTTCTTAAAAACATTATGTATATTAATGAATTGAAGTTATTACAAATGTATAAAGATGTAAAAAGTGTAAAAGTGCAGTGAAAAGTGTAAGGTGTAATAAAAGTGTAGAGTGTAAATGAAAGGTGTGGATGATGAATGCTACATGTTCACGGATATCAATGCCATCTCTCAGCGCACATACAAAACAACTGCCAAAACTACCGCCACTCAGCGCCCTCCCAATACGCACCTAACCCTATCTGCTATTCATATATCAGTCTACTGCGTAAATCAGGTACAGAAATCAGGTACTCAAAGTGCCACTTTGCATGCACTTGTAATACAAAATATAATGTGTTGCACTTACAGAAGTTGGCTATTGTCCACTCGTGCGGATAAACGCGTACTCGTGACCAATAGCCAACTTTTCGTATTTGTAACACAATATACTATAGATACTCGTCTATTATCTTACTTAGAAACTAGCCGTCGTATATATAAAGCAGGTATTGATTTTAAAAATATTGCTAGTCATGGCCGCAATGCATATAAAGTATCTTTCGACAGTAGTACACAGGCAAATACAGCTACTAACAATAAGGCCCTAAACAAGACGGGTTTTTTTACATTTATTTCTCGCTTCAAGATAATAAGAAAAGGTGTAATCAAGGGAGTTCCGACGGATACTACTGAGTCAGAGGTACTGCAAGCTATAGCAGAAGATAATAGAGACATTACTGTCAATAGGATATTCATGCTCGAGAGGAAAGACCAGTCAACAAGTCAATGGGTGGATTCTCAATCCCTAGGAATAGAATTTAAAGGACAAACCCTCCCACAAGAGATAAAAATTTGGAGAGCACTTGTGCCAGTATACACATTTATCCCAAGAGTAAGAAGGTGCTTTAGATGTGGTCATTTTGGACACATTAGTAAAAACTGCTCAGCGGAACAATGCCTTAGGGTGCGATCCCATAATACGGAAATCGACGTGCGGAACAGCCAATCAGCGCTCTTCCGCATTTTTCTGTACCTTTTCCGTATGTGTTTGCGTGTATGCGTTGCGTTACTCTAGCTAACCTACAAAGTTAGAATTGAAAGTGTCCTTTGACGAGTTCAGACGTGTTTTATCTGAAAAATTGTTTTTCTTTGTTCCATTATATGGAAATTTAGAACTTCTTGCAACATTAATAATTTGTTATTTATTTTTAATCTTTGCTTCAAAACTCTAGACACATCAATAATAATGACGTATAATTTGGTGTGTCCTGTGCACATGATACGGAAAAATTACCAAAAATGCGTCATAAGATTTAAAAATAATTTTTATAATAATATAATTTTAAATTAAATTTATTTAATACTGTCGCAATAATATTTATTTTAACATTTTAAATATTATATTTGAATAAAATTAACAAATATTACTGTTTCGATGAAATACTTATTTTTTTAATTATGTATTTATTTCCCGGAACGCGTCATTTTCATGTCTTTGACGCACCGTGTGCACAGGGCACAGAAAAACATGCGGGATAGAAAAATACGGAAGAGCGCTGATTGGCTGTTCAATTCACGCATTCTCTGTTCCGCACGTCGATTTCCGTATCATGGGATTGCACCCTTACTTGCAGCGAATCCCACATTATCCCGATATTGACAAAGACAATAAGTGCAATAAAAAAAGAAGTGCATAAACTGTGGGGAAAACCACTCTATCCTAGATAGAAACTGTACCTTATTCAAACGCAGCGTTGAAATCAACAAGATTATGGCATTAGACAATATATCATTTATAGAAACAAGAAAAACTATTCTGGCAAAAAACAATCAAGCCAAAGCAATTAAAAGAAATCTTATCAAATATGCAAGTAACTACCCATCGCTGGGAAATCCTCGAAGAGTGGTGGATCCAACTCCACTCAAAAGCAGGACCTGAATCAAGGATAGCAATAATCTTCAACGAGATAAAGACGCATAGCTGCCAATCTCATTGGAGAAGGAAATGGATAATCTCACAACCCACAGTCTAGACCAAATATGAGATTTCATTACACGGATTCAAGACTAGGACATTCTTAGACAAAGGATAGTAAACACTATTAAATTACATATTAATAAGAATTTAAAAATTTCTTCTATAACTAATAATAATGGTCAACTTATTGCGAATAGCACAATAAAAAGTGCGAGAAGTCTTAAATCTAAAATCCCAGAAATTCTTTATAGATCTAATAATTTTGATATATTCATAATTTCAGAGACTTGGCTCTCCCAATAGACGAGGTTAGAATTAGAGAATTTGACGTGGTAAGGTGTGACAGACTGGAACGATTGGGAGGAAGTGTGCTACTGTGTATTAGATCAGAGATAAGGTACCAAATTCTCAATGCAATGGATAACTATGGAGGAAAGGTGGAGGTGTGTGCACTGACTGTCTTTTCCCCGACGGGTGAGGTAACTGTAGTATCTATATATAGGCCGCCGTCGGAGCCGACCCCGACGTATCGAGAGTGGACTCAATATATGAATCAATTCCAAGGGGCGTTAATACTGGGGGGAGATTTCAATTTAAAAGATGATTCAAAGGTTCAGCTGCTGGAAGCAGCAATGGATAAAGATCTGGTCCTTTTAAACAGTAGGGAGCCAACGCATTTTAATATAATTATCTGTGTGGAATCATCATTAGACCTTTCATTCGTTAGTTTCGAACTATTTATCAAAAGTAGATGGGAGGTGAGTTCTGACTTATGGGGCAGCGATCACTACCCAATCTTTATTTTTATAAACACAATAATCAGGAGGAAAGTAACTCATAAAAAGTCGAAAAAATTATACTCAACAAAGACGAACTGGGAAACCTTCAAAAAGTCGTTAAACGAATTAATGTCGAAGAATCGTGACAGCTTTCAGGAACCCCTAGACCTACAAATAAGATATAATAATTTCATAGCATCTGTCACATCAGCTCTAGATATGACTACGCCAAATAGCTGTAAAAGGGGAGGAGGAGGGTTAATCCGTCTTTCCCCTCTGCCCATGGTGGGATGACACATGTGAAGAATTAATAAAATTAAGAAAAGAAGCATTACAAAAATTCAAAATTTCAAAAGCGAGGACTTTCTAGAATTTAAAAAAGCAGAAGCAAGAGCCAGATCTAGCTTAAAACAAGCAAAGAAAGAAAATTTTTTTAAATTTTGTGAGAGCTTACGTAAAAACTCGAATCCTTCTTTCTTGTGGAAAAAATTAAATGTTTCAAAAACAGATATAACTTCACAGAGACTGCGAATAAATATGATCCGGAAATATTACAAATAGTATCTGATCAAATAGACAGTCTATTCCCACCATGGACACCAGGTGAGGCCACTGACTTTTTTCCACAAAATGAAGAATCAACTACCCCTTCCCTGAACGCTGCCTTCTGCAGAGAGGAACTAGAAATGGTTATTAACTTCACGAACAAAAAATCTAGTCTGGGTACTGACG
This sequence comes from Nylanderia fulva, assembly GCF_048542155.1. Classification (NCBI taxonomy): domain Eukaryota; kingdom Metazoa; phylum Arthropoda; class Insecta; order Hymenoptera; family Formicidae; genus Nylanderia; species Nylanderia fulva. The sequence goes on from NW_028190508.1 coordinate 31,075, forward strand.
AAATTGATTACCTAATCATAACACATTTTCCAGATACAGCTGAAGAGAATTTACTGTTCTTAATATAATGAATTCTATAAATTTGGTTCGTACCCGGAGGATTGGAAGGAATTCTTAGTTTGCTTCATTCCAAAGGACGAAACAAAGAGGAAATTTCGTCCTATTTCACTCGCATCATGTCTTCAAAAAATCATGGAAAAAATGATCTGCAATAGATTGAATCACTGACTAGAAACAAATGATTGTTTTCCCAGTTCGCAATTTAGATTCAGAAAAAGTAAATCATGCATTGATAACCTATCAATCCTATATTCCAATATCTTTATGGCAAAAAGTCGAAACCAGTTCACGGCGGTAGCGTTCTTGGACATCAAAGCGGCTTATAATAATGCACTGATAGACATTAATGGAAAAACTTAAAAACTTAAATATACCGGACAGAATGTTATTTTATTCAAAATTTAATTTATGCAAGGAAAGTGATATGTAGATTTGACAAAATAGATGAAATCAGATGGGCTTTCAGAGGGCTCCCTCAAGGTAGTGTGCTTAGTCCGCTACTCTACATAACATATACGTTGCTGAGGTACAGAAGTGCGGCGCTAACGGGTGTTCCATAATTCAGTACGCAAATGACATAGCAATATTTCATAATAGAGACAAGATTGGTGATAGCAAACTTCTCCTAGAATTTTCGATTAGGGAGATAAAAAGAAAATTAGACGACATAGGCTTATCATTATTTGTCGAAAAAACGAAATTTTGTGTTTTTGATCTACGCAGAGATAAAATGATGCGAAACAATATGATTTACTTTAACATTGACAATGAAAGAATTAAATCTTCTAATCAGATACGTTTTTTTAGAAATAAACTTAGAAGCAAAGTTAAATTGGAATTCTCAAATTAAACAAATATGGAATAGATGCCAATGCCCCCTAAAAATTATCAATGGACTTAGACATACTTGGTGGGGAGCAAATCCTAGAATTCTAATTCAAATATACTTTTCGCTAATCAGATCTCGTATGGACTATGCAGGCTTTCTGCTGCAAGGAATTTCTAAACAGCAAAACCTCAAATTAAGCAAAATTCAGTTCAAAGCTCTCAGATCCGCTATGGGTCTGAGAATGTCATCTCCCACGAACTTCATCCTCGGAAAGGCTAGAAATCCCCCTTGGTACCTTAGGTCTGAATATTTATGCAAAAGTCATCTAGCCAAAGTCTTTATTCAAGTAAATCACCCACTGCTTGAAGTTTTAAAGAATTGGAATATAGCGTCAGAACTTAACCCTTTAAAGGAAATACCTTTAATTTTAAGAAGTTACAAAAATGCGGAGGAAACTTGTAATACGTTGAAAAGAGATATTAATATTCCTCTCTGCTACAGATTTGAACAGGATACCTCATTCTTTCTCCCGGAAATTGATCTTAACAGAGGTCTAAACTTGATAAAAGTCAGAATTGCGAAAGCTTCTATTCTACGATTTATTTGAAAACGAGATTAAAGAATCGACGTGTATGTATACAGACGGTTCTAAAATACAGAGTTTTAACTGCCGTGAGGAATTATTAATCGGTACGAGTCAGGAATTAAAATAATGAGAGGCATTAATTACATGTAGAGTATATTTACTATTGTATAAAAGCAAAGTCCTTATAAAAGTGGTCCATGAATAACAGGTCCACCAACCTCCCCCCCTGTCCCCAAAAAATTTTTTTTTAAAAAAAATTTTTTGGTGAGTTTTAAAAAAAGTGGGGGAGGGCCCCCCCCCTTTTTGGAAACCACATGTCTTTCTGAGGGAGTGGAAATTTTTTTAAAAAAGGGAAAGGAAAATTTGGTTTTTTTTAATAATTTTAAAAAAAATTTACTTTTTAAAATTTTTTAAAAAAAAAAAAGGTCCAATCAAAATCTCCTATTTTTCCCCCGCCCCAAAAAATTTTAAAAACCCAACCGATGTTTTTTTTGGGAAGGAATTGATCGCATCCAAACGGGGTTTTTTTGGCCCCCCAAAAATTTTTTTAAAATTTGTTTATTAAATTTTCCGAAAATTTTTAAAAAAAAAAGGTTTTTTCAGAAAAAAAAAAAAAATTTTCCCCGAAAGTTTTTTTCCCCAAACATCATGTTTCCCTTTACAAAAGTTTAAAGGGTTAAGTTTCCAAAAAATTTTTTTGAAGAAAATTTAAATGATATGCCGGGTATTTTTTTTTCTTTCAAAATTTGTTGAAATTTTTGAAAAAGATGAACCCCATGTTCTGGAAAATTCACGCTGATTTTTAAGTAGAATTTTAAATTTAACACCAGAAACATTCATTTTCCCTTTTTAATAAACTTTTTGTTTTTTGTTAATTTGGGGACAACCAAATTTTCCCTGTTAAAAAAAGGGCGTTTTTCAGATTAAAAAAAGGGCCGTGCGATTTTTTTTCCAAAAAGTTTTAAAAAAAATTTTTTTTCTGACCTAAAAATTTTTTGGGTTTTCCCAATACAAAAAATATTTTCTTTTTTTTATCAAAAAAGTGATACATTTTTCAAAAGGTGTTTTTTAAAGTAAATTTTAAATTTACAAAATTTTATTTAAATTGACCTCAAAAATAAAAGTTTTTGTTTTTGTTTGAATCACCCCCGAAAGACAAGAATACGGACCCCCTTTGTTTCCCCTTTTTTTCGAAAATTTACCCTTTTCTTTTAACGAAAAATTGAAAAAAAAAAAGTTTTTTAAAAAAAATGGGGTTCCCAAAACCAATAAGCGGGCGTAATAAACCCCCCGGGGATCCAAACCCCACAAATGCGCAGGCCTGGGGAAGGCCCCCTCGGGGGCAACCCCCCGGATTTTTAAAAAGGGGTTTATTGGGGGTGCGCTTTTTTTTTCGCTCCCGCCGTTTTCGCGGCGAAAGTTTCCCCTTTGTAGAATGCCCGCGGAAGGGAATTCAAAAGCCGAAGTAAAAGGGAAAGGAAAATCAATTGGGGGCTTTCGCTGTAGAGCTGCGAGGTCGCCTTTTTAAACAACCAAAAGAGCTAGTGATTCTTTTTGACACCGTCCGCAATTTCGAGAAAAGCAAGGGACCCACAGGACTATCCACTCCATTGCCCCCGCCCGCTTCAAAATGGGCAAAACTTGTGGCCAGGGAAAACCCAGGGACACCGCCAGGGGCGGGAAAAAGAAAGAGTTTTCCCCCGAAGTCTCCCCGGAGTGGGTCCTGCTTTTTCCCTTTTTGTGCCGCCGCTACGCCGCACCCCGTCTCCGAGAGATCTTGACGACGTGGGACACAGGATCCAGCGCACACGTCACCGACGGGACCTTGGCAAATCCCCCGTGGTTTTCGCCCCCTGCCGCCGTCATCGCACCCATAAAAGAGGGCCCCCGGCCCGCAGGGGGACGTGCCCAGAGAGGAATTTGCGGACGCAGTGCCGTCCCGACCAGGAAGCCAGGGAAAAGCAAATTTTTCGTCCCGAAAAAGACCAGCCAGGGAACGCAAATGCCGGGCCCCTACGGGCGACCAGGCCACGCAGTCCGACTTTCAAATGGAAGACCCGCAAACCCCCCTTGGGGGCCCCCCGGGGCGGTACAGCCCCCCCGACGGGGGAAAAGGGCCTTTTGGGCTAAACCCCGCCAGGGACTCCAAACCCCTCTACGCAATTGGGGACCTGGCAAAATCACCAAAACCGACCCCCAAATAGGTAAAAGGGAAATGACGCCCCTCGTAGCGGGCCCAAAAGGGAGAAACGAAAGCCCTTTTTTAGCGGGCCCACCAAACAGCAGTCGAAAAACCAACGGGTTTTTTTTGGGCCAATCAATCAATTAAAACCCCTTTTCATTGGCCCTTTTTAGAGCCCTAAAAAAGACTACAAAACATACCCGTTTTATAGGTACAAAAAGAAGGAAATAATAAAACAGAAAAAACACCAAAAGGCTTTGTCATTGGGGAACCTTTTTTTCTGCGGGCCCCTTTCCCATGCAGCACCTTCGTTACTAGATTTAAATACCCCCCCTATACGAAAAACAGCGCTACACAAAAATTTTTTCTTGTTTTTTCCCCTAGAAACCCCCCATTTTAAAAAATAGGAGGCCCCCTTTTTTAAAAATTTTTAAAGTTCAATTTCATTTTTTTTTGTAGTTGAAAGGCCCCCCGAAACAAAAAAATTCCCCAAAGAACAACTTTTTGATTGGGGCAAATAATTTTCCAAAAAAATTCAGCTTTTTTTAAGAGTTATGTGGGCCCCCCCTTTTATTTAATTTTATTTCTTACTAAAAAAAAATTATTAAAAAATATTTTAAAAAATATGATATTTTTAAATTTAAAATAGTCAATAATGAGGGAAAATTATTTGGGGCAGCCCTTTTTAATTTTTAAAACCACAATCTCCACTTGTTTTTCCCCCGCCCCAAAAGACCCCAAAAAGCGGGGTTTTTTTCGGCAATTTTTGAAAAAAAGAACATTTGAAAAAGGAATTTTAATCCTATGGTTTGGGAAATTTAAAAATTCCCCCTTTCCCTTCCCCCTTTAAAATCCCCCGTAAAAAGAAAAAGGCGAGAAAAAAATTTTGGGTCCCAAAGCGGCCCGAATCGGGACTCCCAAACCCCAGAAACCCTTCCCCTTTTTCCGGGCGAATGCTTTTTCCCAATGGGGCTATTCCCCGAAACTTTCGAACAAATATTCTTCTAAAAGTTTATTTCCCCCCCCCCCCACCCAAAGGTTTTGTAATTAGGTCCAGACGAGACGAAAAATAATGAGAATATATTTAGTCAGCTCTTTTAATTTTTAAACCCCCAATCTCCACTTTATTTTTCCCCTCGACCAATAGAGCCAAACGCGATGTTATTGTGACAATTTTTGAGGTTCCCAACCATAGGATTAAAAATTCCTCTTTCAAATGTTCTTCTTTTATAATTGTCGCAATAACATCGCGTTTGGCTCTATTGGTCGAGGGAATCATAATATAATCATTTGTACTATACTAATAATATAAATATGATATTGTAAATCGGCCAATAACATAAAATAATATAAATATGATTTTTTAAACTGGCCAATAGAGCCAAAGCGCGAAAAAATTAATGTTTTCAGAAACTGTATCTCTTGGTTTGAGATTACTAAGTCCATATAAAAATTTAAATCTCAAACCCTACATATGGGAGAAAAATAAGCGAGAAAAATATAGGTCCAAAAATTTATGAAACGGGAATCAACCCGCGTCTTTCACTTTCCGGCCCGACTGCTCTTACCAACTAAGCTATTCAGCTATTCATATTTTTCGATCTTATTTTTTTTCATTTGCCTTTTAGTAGATGTTAGTAAATAACGCCGGGATTAGACCAAGGCGGGAATATATTTAGATAGAATTTATATAAAATAATAATTAAATAAATTTATTAATATTTAAATATAAATCTTATATTAAGGGCCCTGAATAGTTTAGTTGGTAAGAGCAGTCGCCGGAAAGTGAAAGACGCGGGTTCGATTCCCGCCTTCAGCGACTTTTTTCGGACCTATTTTTTCTCGCCTATTTTCTCCTATGTAAATTCGAGATTAATTTATATATGGAACTTAGTAATTTCAAACCAAGAGATACAGTTCCAAAGAATAATTTTTCGCGCTTTGGCTCTATTGGCCGATTTAAAATATCATATTTATATCGTTATTTGATTGTGAACAACTAAAACTTTTAATATTAGGTGTTAGCAAACAGCTCATATATGTTTTTAAAGCTATGTATTTTCTGAAAGGTCCTCTACTTTTTGCCGTTCACTTAACACAGGGTAATTTTTTAACTGATAAAATTTTTTTTGGGTGATAGACTTTATATTAGTGATATCCAACTTATTATCTAAATTCACAAGCTATCATTTTCCTTAAATTTACTCTCAAAAGAAAGATCGATTTGAGATGGTGACTGAATTCCAGAATTGTACTTTCCATCTCTTTCTGCAAGTTTCCCTTAAATTAGTATCATGCGTTTTATAAACTCCTTTCGGAATATAATTGGGCTTCAGATTAAAATTATTGCTAATCGTACATAGCGATTTTAGTTTGGGAATCATTATTTCTTATATAATTTTTTAAACTTCAATCATTTCCTTCAAAATCTTGTTGTTAATGTTCTGTTATTGATTCCTTTGTTGGGTTTTATTTAACATAGATAATACATTTGTAGATGATTGTGACGTAGTCGTCCAACGCCCCTTTACTCCCAGCAAGGAACCGGGAAGGGAAACAGAACAGAAGGGAACAGAAAGATGAGAGATCAGTCCGTCAGGGGCCGAGAGAGCGAGAGGAGAGGGGGAAGAGTTTAGAGAGGAGAGAGAGAGAGAGAGAGAGAGAGAAAAGAGAGAGCGAACGCGAACCCCGAGAGACTTAGCGGCGCGAAAGAATATTGTTTTAACGCGTTTTATTTTTATTTTTTTTTGAATGTGGGAGTCTTGCCGAGAGGAATTGTTTAAAACAGGGAAAAATTAACAAGGAAGGCAAAAAGCGGAAAAAAGGAATCGAAAACACCACGCACGAAACACGTAGCCCTAAGAAAAAGTCAGACAACAACGGCCCCGGAGAGAGAGAGCCGCAGGAGCGCGTCCGCCCGCAGGGGCCAAAAAAAAGCTCCAAGGACCCGCGGATAATTTCCGAATCCCCTCTTTCGCCCCGCCGGAAACCCCCTCGGCCGACATATATAATAAGGAGACCACCGTTCCCGGGCCGCGAAAGTCTAGAAATAATGTGCCTCCTCAGCGAGATTTGTATATTAGATTTGTTTTTCGCAAGGGGTACCGAAAAATACCCCACACATTTCGTTATTGTCAAGCAAGTCGGGAAAATCGCGGAAAGCCCTAAGTGGTTGTCGCGAATCCTACCCCCGACTTGCCCCAAATTTGCCCGCGGCTGCGATAGCGAGTCGGCAGATTGGCAGATTGCGCGAAACCGCGGGGCCCGAGATAGAGCAACAAGAGCTAAGGGAGAGAGAGAGAGAGAGCGATTACGAAAGACGTACGATTCAGAGGCCCAAGGACTTATAGCCGTGAGCTGCCGGTCGCCGGCGTATTTGCAGTAAATATCGAAAATCATTATTTTGCGTTTATGCTGATGAGCTCTAATTATACGGCAAATTTTCGAGTCGAAGTTAAGCTCTCTGGATTGCCCAAACTATCTGTTCCGTTTATTTCATGCGTGCGATCTATTCTACAGTTGTCGCGTCTCCGACGTGTGTAAAGTTGGCGTTTATTTCGCAACAAGATATCGTAGAATTTCGCTTCTGATTATACGGTTGTCGCCTTTGTCGAAAATTTTAGTGGTCATTGGTCAAACGTGTTACGAGCTATCCTTTTAATAAATACAAAATTACAACGACTCTATTCTTTTGTATTCCTATTTCTTTTCCAATTATTTGGTAAGTCGTTATGCGCTAATTTCTAATCTTCTAATTACCGAGAGTATATTTCTCGTGATTTATTTTCTTTTTTTTTGTAATCTGGGCAGTATCCGATGTACTTTATATTACTTTTTGTATTATTTTCTTCCTTTCTTTATAATTGTAATAAATCGAGATATTTTTAAATCTTACAAACGGTTTGCATCTTTTTTAATATTGTATCCTTTTGCTGTCACCGCCTCTATACAGAGTAAATCCGCGTATGTAAATTTTTCGTATACTTAGCGTCAACGATTTATTAATTCTTTCGCGGCAACCACCAACCCGCTTCTTTGCCGTTAAGTGAGCAGCGGCCCCTTGCGGAATTCGGCCGAATTGTCGCGTGTTCCGTGTGTCGCGAAATGACACGTGCAAGATCGTGTCTGGCGCCCTAAAATCCGAGTAATTTCGCGTACCCGTCGGCTGGCGTTTGCTGTGGGGACGCGGGGAATTGACCCCCAATTAGTTTCCCCCGTTCGACCCAAAAATTTTTAAAGAATAAATAATTCTATTTGTTTCTTTTCTCTTTTTTGACGACCCTCTCTGCTCGCCGCATTTGCTCCGGGGCGAGAAAAGTCGTCGCAATATATAGAGCCGGTTCTAACCCCGGTCCTCTGAGGAAGGGGCGGAGCGAGGGGGGCCTGTGACGCGGAGAAGGACGTCACGCGGAGAAGAGGATCCGTGAGGTCCGCGAGGAGGGGAATCTGCCAAGTAGTCTGCGGGAAGAGAAGTCCGCGGGTTAGGGTCCCCGGGAAGGAGGATCCGCGAGGTTTGAATCCGCAAGAAGTCCGCGAGGAGAGGGAAGCGATGAGAATACCAACGAGTTTATGACGCGAAAGATTGACGTGAGAGAGACGCACGCGAGAGAGAGAAAGAGATAGCGCGTGAGATAATGCAAGCGATGATAGATAACGCGAGGCGTCCCAAAGGGGAGCGCAAAGAGAGAAAAAGAGAAGCGACAAGATGACGCGAGAAAAAAAATACAATATTATTCTAAGGTGCTTTTAATATATATATATAAGTAGGTATACTATGAAAGTTCTAACCCAGGAGCAATGAGGGGAAGTGAAAAGCGGAAGGAATCACGGGTGAGGGGGGGGGGATGTTTACGCGGGGGGGGGGGGTTTTTATCAGCAAATAAGCTTATTTATCAGCTCAGGTTACTTGATAAGAGGTTCATATTACCTAATAAGGGCTCATGTTACCTGATAAAGTTTATAAACCAAAGATAAACATTCCAGCAATATCTATTACAAGAAAAATAAGCGGCATTTTTGTAGATATTTATTACAAGATAAGCGGCATCTTTGTAAGATAAGCTTGTAAGATAAGCTTGTAAGATAAGGTAAAAATTTTGGTTAATCAAATCTGGTTAATCAAATTTAAACGAAGGGCTGCCGCTTGGTGAGCGCCGACAATCAGATATTTATTACAAGATAAGGTAAAATTCTGGTTAATCAAATTCAACGAAGGGCTGCCCCTTTGGGGAGCGCCGAAAATCAAGGGGGTAGATACGTGATCTATACGTTATCTGTATATTTCTAAGAAATATCAGCAGCGAAAGTTTGGGGGGCGAACGCGTCGCGACATGTCTTCGCCGTTTGCGACAAGGTGTTTATCTATGTATTTCGGAAAATTATTACGGGTAGATATCGCAAATATTTCTTGCAAATTAACAATCGTTGAAGAACAAAAGGTTGATCGGGATATATAATGAGGACCAAATGTCGCTGCCGGGCCATAGTACGGTGACCACTGGCGAACTCACGCTCTCTTCATTCGAGGTGCAAGATGTTTGTAATGCTATCAAGTGCTTCCGACATTCTCATTTTAAGTGCCGAACAGTTGCAATATATTCCGAAGATTGTTTTACTGCAAAAGTGCGGCTATTTCGTAAAAACATTTGTGGGACAAGCTTCCGGAGCAAAATCAAGGCGAATCCGGAGGTTCAGACATATCGTCGCTGCCTTGAACATTACAATCGACCGTGGATGCGAACGCATATTGACGGTCCAGCACCGATGATCAGGGATTGCAGCGAATGTCAGCAAAAATAGGATGAGGTTACAAGTGTAATACGTGTGAAAATTGACAGACAATAAATATGCAGCAAACGGGTTATCGCGAGGGAGTGCCGTTTCATGAGATGCGATTCGAATTATTGAAAGTTGGCGTGATAGTCAATGCCAATTAATGGAAAAATATGTGTCCAAGTGTCCCGATAAAATGGAAGAAACTGATAGTGTGTGTATAGAAAGAAAAGGGTTAAAAGTGGGAGAAAGAAGTAAATATTCCTATTACGATTGGTTGAAAGACTGTGATAAATGTATCGACATTTTGGAAGACCAATGTCCACCACCAAATAGATATAATGATAATTTAAGACTAGAAAATTATTGGCTCTTTTATAAATTATCACGGAAAGCTCGCATTGCCGAACTTGAAGAAAAAAGAAAAAATGATACGCAGAATATGCCTAAGCAAAGATACCCAGTATGCCCGCGCTTACGAGCAAACTCATGTAAACTCAATCGTGCAGGCATACATGCGCGTGAAATAGGTTTCAAAAAACGTAACACGAAAGAGCTGACAGAACCTTAAAATCTTTAAGATTCTCAAGTAAAAATTAATTGGCAAAAGCCATCAAAACAAACAATTAAACCGATAATCCAAATGATTATCTTTAATAAAATTAAAAAAGTGAAGAAAAGGAATTCAGTTTTTATGTATTTTATCACGCGTAAAAGAGGGGTTGTATAAATGTGTCGGACATGTTTCGCGGAAGGGGGGTAAACAAACATAGTCACTAGAGCAGCCCTTTATTTTGTTTGGCAAGATCATCTTTCGGAATATATAAATTGGCTTTGATGGAATAATAATGAGGACGAGCCGCTGCTGGGGCCATAGTACGGTGACATTCTTGCGAGCATATTTATGAACTAAAGGGTTTTGGGGTTGACAAAATGGAGAGGCGACGAGAATTTGGGGTGATTTGGGAACGAGATGGAGGTCATCACTTTCCGCGACAGCGAACGACGACGAGATGTACACCCGCAATATGCGGAGGTAATATCATCTGGATATTTTGAGAAAGGAAAATTTGTGTGTCCCCCTCTTTGAAGAAGCGATTGGGGGGAGAAAAAATTTGAAGAATCAAACCACTGCACGACGATGGGACGACAGGGGGAAACGCTGTTCGCAGTCATCCACTCCGACGTTGAGTACGGGCCATCGCACCCCTCGACAAAAAGACACGAGGGTTGATTATGATGGAATATTTCTGCATGGGGGTCGGTCAGAATCTGCTTTCCCTGTTTTAGGGAAAAAACGGGAAAATCGCGAGAATTCAACCAAAAAGGGCACGTGACGTGGGGTACAGGATGTACCGCATCCATTGATTGATTGCCGGGAAAGAGTGTTCAATTTTCGGCCAATTTCCCAAATATGTCAAGGTTAAAGTATATTATAAATATATATATATATATAAAGCAAAAATATTTTATAATTAATAAAAATATAATATTTTTTATTTCTTGTCAGGTGCCGAGGCACAGTCTGACAGCGATGGTTATGGATCCCTTTTCTCGCCCGCCGCAGGCCAGGGGATCTTTCTCGCCGCTTCTTCGAGCCGCCGAATTCTTCGCGGGCACCCCCGAGCCGCCGACTCTCTCGAACCGAGATTAAACTTTTTGACACCGGGGTTTTTTTTTGAAATAAATAGGTTAGTGAATAGTTTTTTGTGAATTTTTTTTTAAGTGGGGTACAGCCTGTGGAGAGGGGGGTCTGTCTCGCAATGGGCATCAAAATTTTCGAGCGTCGTCAAAGAATTTGTGGGGGAGTGTACAACAAAAATTTTCAATTAAAAGGGAAGATACGCGATTTTTTACAAAAAAAAGGGTAGTGCTTTTTTTAAAGTGAAAAATTTTAAGGGATGTGGAGAAAAAATTATTAATATTTATTTTTTTTTTTTTTGGGTTTTGTTTTTCTTTATTTTTTGCTGTAAATGATCGGGGATTGAAACATAAACAGTTCGATAAATTGAATGGGGGGGGTTTCTCCGGTAAGAGGGACAACAAAACCAGAGAGGGTACGGGGGAGAGGGCGGAGCGGCGCGAGTAGCATCCCTAGACTACCTCTGGGGTGATACGGGCGCCCCCCGGTTTTGGAGGGGGGCCCTGGCCAGAACCCGGAAAAAAAGGCGTGTAATTTGATCGAATTGTTCAATAAAATTTTGAAATACCATTGAAAACACACGGAGAGGGACTGATTGAGGATGGGGGGGAGGGGGACCGGGCCCTTTAGACATAGTGGGGCGAACGGAGGACCCCCCGCATCGGGAAAAATTTATGATCTCGATAATATTTCCCAAACCCGGGAGGTTCGGGGGCCCCCAATCCACCTGAAGAGGTGGAAAATTTGGACGGAAGAAAAAATTTTTAAATACTGTATATATTAAAAATTAAAATGTTCTGCTAAGACGAACCGTTTTTTTTTCCAATAATCCCGCAAGAGCCGTTCGATGGGGCCGGGAAATCGGCTTAAGGGGTTGGGCCCCGGGAAATCTGGAAACATTGGGCCCTGGTGGAACTTTTTTCATTTACCGACCCGTCCGAATTAGGCCCGCCTCAGCCGACCCGGGGCTCGTTCTATCGCGAAGAGAAGGCCCGCAGCAGAGACGCACGCGGAGAAGACGCAAAGAAAAAGAAAGACGCAAAGGGGGAAAAGGGCTAAAAGATGCGAAGGTGAGAGGCAGCGTGAGAGTGAGAGAGACGGCGAAAAAGATGCGGGGGCGAGAAGAAAAGATTGAGAGTGAGAAAGCGCAGCAATAGAAAGCATATGGGAGGGGCGCAAAAGGAGAAAGAAAAGCGAACGCGAAGAAAGACGCGAGAGGTTCATCTAAAAATTTTTAAAATAATTATAATTATTTTAATAATTTCTTACTTATTTGACTTATATTAAAAAGGGAACAAGAAAATTTTTAATTAAAAATAAATACATTTTTTGAAAAAATAGTTTTTTTTAATCTAAAAATTGAGAAATTACTTTGTGTGTGTGTAATATAAAAATGAAAAAAATAAAAGTTTTAAAAATTAAAAAATTTAAAAATTTAAAAATAAAAAATGTATAAAATTAAAAATGTAAAATTTAAAATAAAAAAATGTATAAAAAAAAAAGAAAAAATTGTAAAAATTAAAGGTTTTTTTGTTTTTTGAAAAAAATGAAAAAAATTTTTTTTTAAAAATTTAAATGTTAAATTTAAAAAAAAAAATTTTAAAAATAAAAAAAAAAAATAAAAACTTATTTAAAAAAGGGTGATTGGGTGGTGAGGGGGGCCCACAGTGGCGACGGCGGGGCGGGCCCGAAGGACGACCCCCGGGTCGGCTGGGGCTGAGGCCTAAGCGGACGGGTCTGGAAAAATCGAATAGTTCCACCAGTCCAAAACTCTTTCTAAATGATTTCCGGGTGAACTCGTTACCCCGATTTCCAGGCCCCAACCGAACGGCTCTTGCGGCTTTTGGAACAAAGGGTTTTTCGTCGTAAGCAGAAAAATTTAATTTTAAAAAAATACGTATTATAAATTTTATTCTTCCGCCCCCAATCTTCCCCTCATTTTCAGGTAATGGGCCCAACCCGAACAGCTCCGAAGTGGAAAATTTATGCGATATGATAAAGTTTCCCGCGCGGGGGGGCCCCCGGTCGCCCCAAAATCGTAAAAGAGACGTCGCTCCCCCTATCCTCATTACCATCCCTCCCGTCAGATTTTTTCAATCGGTTTTTCACTTCACGAACAATTCGTCAAGTTAAACGCTTTTTTCCCTCCGGATTCGGGCCAGGGGGCTCCCCCAAATCACGGGGCGCCCGTATCCCCCCAGGGGTGGGCTAGGTATGCGTACCGCCCCGGGCCCCCTTCCAGCCTACCCCCCGGGGGTTCTTTTGTCTCCTCTACCGGAAATCCCCCCATTCCTTGATCAAACTGTTCGTATTATCGCCCCGATCACCTGAAGCAACAAAAATAAAACAAAACTAAAAAAAAAAAAGAAAAATTTTTAAAAATTTTTTTTCTTATTTCCTTTAATTTTTTCACTTTAAAAAAAAAAGCACTCCCCATTTTTTTTGTAATAATCGCTTTCTTCCCTTTTAAATTAAAAAATTTTTTTTAGTACATCCACGACACTTCTTCGACGCCCCCTCGAAACTTATGATGCCCTTTGCAGAGAAGCCCCGCTCTCCCGGGTGTACCCCATTTAAAAAAAAAATTTTCAAAAAAAAACTATATCCTAAGCGATTTTTTCAAAAACAAACCGAGGTCAAATTTTTTACATCTCGCGTTCGAGAGAGTTTGGCGGCTCGGCCGCGGCAGGGGGGGAAGGATGGGGGTCGAAGAAGCGGGGGAAAAAAAGGCGGTCGGGGGGGGGACGAAAAGGGGGGGGGTCGCACAACCATCGCTGTCAGACTGTGCCTAAAAACCTGCACATAGAAATAAAAAAATTATTATACTATTAAAATTAATATTATATTTTTTTGACTATTATTATATATATATTTATATATTGTGATGGGTCTTTTCCCTCCGGGGCGGACCCCCGCCCGGCCGGGAGGGTCTAAGGCTTATTTTTTTTGTGTTTGTGGGGTGAGCACGACCTTTTGTAGCTCACCCGAAATCGTATCGGATTGAGGTGGGGGCCCGGGGAGAAGGCCATTGTTTTAGAAAAAGAGGACCGGCGAAAACGGGGGACGCCCTCGAGGGGGGGGAGCGGAAAACTGGCGACCGACCGGTGATTTATAAAAAAAAACAGTTCAAAGGGGAAAAAGGGGAAGAGATACGCCAAGGAAATCATTACAGCCTTGAAGGGACGTCGGGGGGCCCCCGGGCAGGCAGGGGAAGGCGCCGGCATCTCTACACGAGGGAGGGACACCCCTGGGGGGCCCCCCCACCACACGCGGGGAAAAAAAAGCGGGGACCCCCGAGCCTGATCCCCCCGGAAAGGCCCCCCCAGCGAAAAGCAGGCAAAACGAGATACCCACCCAGCCGTACGGGGGTGGGGGGCCCAGGATCGGGCTACGAAAGCTTTCCAGGACTAAATTCGAATTTGGGGCGGAAAGTCCGCACCAGCCGCGACACAGGGGTCGATAGAGGATCGATTCCGGTCCGGGCGGGGGCGCAACGCTGCCCGAAACCTGAAAAACCGGGTCGGGGGGCCGCTTGTTTTTCCCCCCCCCACCAGCGACCCCCCGGGTCCCCGGCCCAAAAGGAAACACTTTTTGGCAACCCCCGGTTTCCGCGAACACGTGGAAGGACAAAACGACCCAAACAGCCCCCTGGACGGCAAATTTTGAAGGGCCACCCCTCGATCTTTTGGTAAAGCGGGATTCGGGGGGCCCCGGGGGGATTAAAAAATTTTAAAAACGACCCCGGCCCATTGGCTTAAATCAGTTATAAAGAGGATTTTTTTGAGGACCAGGGACTCGTGTCGATTTCCCGCCCGTAATAAAGTTTTGTGTATTTCTTGCCCTTCTTCGCCTTCCCGAGGGCCCCGAAGGTCAAAAAACCACCATTGTACCGTATTTTATATTATAGAATCATTTTAACCTCTTGAAATTTTTTCGCTGGTAGTGTATGGTCTTTTCGTTTTCCGAATGAAACTAAGGGAGGAGAAAACGTTAACGAGGAGTAAAAAAAGCCCACGATCCCCCCACGGCTCAGGGACAAATTATACCCCAACTTTTAATATTTATAAATACCATTAATGAAAATATTTTTCTTCTTTTATCTTATTCATGATAAATTTTAATAAGATATTTCCCCTTCTCTTCCGAGACTGGGATTCCGATTTCCAAACAAAAAACCCCCGACCCCCTTACCCCTATGAAAAGGGCCTACCGAGGCCGGCCGTTTTGCCCGCTGTTATTTGCCAAAATTTTGTGATGTGGGGCCCCCTGACCGCATCGGGAAACCCCAAAAAGATACGTACCAAAAAAATCATGATACCGAGCATTTTTGGGGAGAACGGAGAGCGGCAACGAGGTTGCGCAGGTCTCTCTCGCACTCTCTCTTCGTTTGGACGAGAGAGGAGGGAAAGGGGGGGGGGCGCTATATATATATAATATATATAATATAATATATTTACACCTTTTGCATATTGGGCACAAGTTGGCCGGAAGAGTGTGAAACTCTTTCCGGGCAACAATGCAATGAAGATGCGGAATCTTTCCCCGCATCGTAGTGCCTTTAGAGGGTTTGTAATTTCTCGCAAAATTTTCCCTTTTTTTCCATAAACGGGAATCAGTTCGACCGACCCCCATGGGAGACATAGCCATCAAAATGAACCCCGTGTTTCGCAGGATCGAGGCCCGTAGTCTAACTACGGGGGGTTTTATGACTCGCGAACAGCGTTCCACGTGTACCCATCGTGTGCAGTGGTTTAGAGTTCTTCAAATTTCTTCTTCATACCCCCAAGTCTTTTAAAGTGGGCGACATCAATTTCCATTTTTTTTCAATATCACCCAAGATAAATTTTGACCCCCCTGTCATTTTGCGGGTGTACATCTCGTCGTCGCTGTTGCTGTCGTCGGAATGGTGCCTCCATCTGTCATCAGAGATAAACCCCCAAAGTCTGCTCCCCATTTCCATTTTGTAAAACACAATACATTTTTGTTCACTAATATCCGCGAATAATGTCACCGACTAGGCCCAGCAGGGGGATGGGCCCTCTTTTATATTTTCCGAAACGCGCAATTGCTATATTCCGAAAGTGATCTTCGCCGAAACAAAAATGGGTGCTCAGAAAATTTGATATCGTTATGTTTACCCCTTTCCGCGAAAAACAGTTCGCCATATTCACACAATCCTCTTTTTTTACGGGGAAAAACTTATCTAAAAAAACATGAATATCTTTCCCCAACTTTTCAAGGATTAATGAAATCTTTTGGATTATCAGTTCTTTGTTTTTGTTTCGATGGTTTTTCCCAAATTAAATTATTTTACGGAAAAATCAATAAAGTTTTCGCATAAGGCTTCTGTCCAGTTTTTCGTTTTTCTTTTTTTAAAAACCATTTCACGGAGTATTGCCTGCCCGAGAGTTTAAAGTTTTTGTAAGGGGGGCATATGGTATTTTGCTTGGGCATTTTCGCTACCCTTTTTCTTTTTTTTTAAGTTCGGAAAGGAGTTTTCCTGAAAATTTAAAAAGAGCAAAAATTTTTTGTTTAAAATATCATTATTTTATTGGGGTGGACTTTGGGTTTTCCCAAAATGTGATACTTTATCAAAGTTTTCAAAACCAAACGATAGGAATATTCTTTTTTCTCCCACTTTTTTAAACCCTTTTCTTTATACACTACATATGGGGGTTTTTTTTTTTTCGGGGGCCTTGGACAATTTTTTTCCCTTTGTTGGGGGATTTTACTATCACCCAAAATTTAAAAAATTAACCCTTCAAAACAAAAAAAACCAATAAAAAAAAACCAAAAAAAACCCCCTCGCGAAACCCCTTTTCTGCTTTTTTTTGTCTCAAATTTTTACACGTATTTCACTTGTACCTCAGCCTATTTCGCGAATTCGCTGCAATCCCTGATCATCGGTGTGGACCCTAATATGCTTTGCATCCCCGGTGATTGTAAAGTTCAAGGGAGCGACGATTGTCTGAACCCCGGATCCCCCTTGATGTGCTCCCGGGAACTTTTCCCCCAAATGTTCTACAAATAGCCGCACTTTTGCATTAAAAAAATCTTCGGGAAAATATTTCCAAGTTCGGCACTTAAACTGAGAATGTCAAAACACTTTAAGATTACAAAACTTGCACTAATGAAGGAGCGTATTTTGCCAGTTTCACTGTATATCCCGGGAGCGACACGGTCCTTATTATATATCTCTGTTGACGCATTCTAAATTTGTATAATCAATAGACTTTTTTATATTAAACGCTGTACTCAACGGAAAGGTTCAATCGTTTTGAAACGACACACGAAAATTATCGCCGTTCACCTCCATTGATGGAGCACGCGTCCGTGTACATTTTATTACCCTATTTTTTCGTCGCCATTCGCCGAAACAAAGCCGATCCCGAGAAAGGGAGATTTTGTGACGAAAATGGAAAGCCCCGAAAACCGACGTCAGATTTTGCAACCGTGCTACGTCAGTGCAAATACAACAAACAATATTCGTTGCTTCAATCATTTGCCTTCGGAGCGAGTCTTTTGAGGGTAAAAAGTCACCATCGACAAAAATAAATTTCTTAAACGACGCCCTCGCGCCTACTGAATTTGAAACATTTTTTTTGGGCCCTTTGAGCCGGTCGCTAACGAGGAACGACATCGTGAAGTACAATCCAACTAAAATTTTAGCTGACTTTTTCACGACCCACTTTTTTTCGCAGCAACCCCCATTCCAATAAGGGCCCCCGCGAGCTTTTTGGAGCAACAGCTCGACCTTTTTAGATCGGTTGCAAATGCGTATCTAATTTCAAAAAAAAATCGGCCCCCGCCAAGAGCCCCTCCCCCCGGGCTCAAAAAGGTGGGAAACCTCAAGGAACAGTTCCCGGGGATTTTTCGTCAACAATGGGCCCAAACTGTTAGTCCTCGCCGAGGCCGCACAAAAACCAAGATCGGGATTCACCGGGGGCGTATCAACAAGCCGAGGTCAGATGGATGCTCCTTGATACCGGGGTGTATTTGCCGCCCTACCCTTGCCGCCCCCCACATCAACACATGGGGCGCTTCGAAGCAAGTCCGATTATCACCATGGGCCGCCCCCGGCTCGCGTTTAGCGAATCGAATTACGAAAATTGACGGCTCTTTTGAGCGATGGGGAAAAGTCGCGATTTGATTTTAAAACGAGGTAAATTTACGATCCGATTTTTAAAAAAAAGGAACGCCTGCATTACTTTTGTTTAAACTTTTCCGGAAGGTGCATTCGCTGAGTCCTTTGTGTCACCGAGCGAATTTCGAAGTCGGTGGCAAATCTTTTGTGCGCTTTAAAAAAACGTCGAATCGTCAACTTTCTCTTCAAAACTTTTTTTCGTTACCGTCGGAACGCAGAACCGCGAAAAATTTGCAAAATCTCGTGACCCACCAATACCACCGTACAGGCGTGAAAAATCTAAAAGTCCCGCGATAGTGGGGCGATGTTCTCGGTTTCCCCGTTTTTCAAAACTCGACAAAGCTTCGAGAAAACGGGGAATTAAAAATGAGGGGGATCGAAAATTTACCGTCCCTTTAAAATGACTTTCTAGAGTCCGCATTCGGCGTTTTGGAAAATCGCCCCGACGAAAAAAAAGATTTAGCCGGGCTACCCCCGTTTAAAAAAAAAAATCGCCAAATCCCTTGCACACAACAACGGGGTGGGGGTTTGAATGCCCGGTTTTAGGGGCCCTATTTTTTATTTTAATCACACAATTTTTCCGTTTTAAAGCCGGGCGCCGTTTCGAATTTTTAAACGAACCGCCGTTGTTTAATTTTTCGGGTAAACCATTCGTTAAAGGATTACCAACGAGCATCGTTTTCGAGAAGTAGCAAAACATCAACTTCCCTTTACCTGGAAAACCCCGCAAGTTACCCTACCTGAATGTCCATTCAAAAAGAAAAAAGAAAAAAAAAAGACCAAAACAAAAACGTTGTCCCCTTTACCCTAACCGTTCAATGCCCGCATTCCCGGTTTTGTCGCTACAGCGCGCGTCCGGTACATTCCGCGACGGTCGCTTCGTTCCCGTCGCCCCTTTCGATCCAGGATGGGTGTGAAACCCCATTACGGAGAATTTGCGAATTACCCGTCTCCTCGAGTTAAACAAAATTAGCGTTACTGGCTTTGGGGCAAACAAAAACTTTCCCCGCGTACGCAGCAAATATCAAAAATTGTCCCGCAAAAAGCAACAAACCCCGGGATTCGCGACGGGTTTAATATTGGGGTTCGCCGCGGGTAGTGCCACTTCCCGTTTCGTCTCACCTAGTGGACCCCACCCGCGCCCCCGATTAGCCCATCCCGATTTCCTGAGTCCACGCCAACGTTAAAAAATTGGGGCCGTATGTAGGAAAATTCATCGCGCGGGTTCACACAAGGGAACACCACACAAACCTTCGCGAGAAAAACCGGTCGGCTGGATTCTTCGGGTCCTCCCGGGCCCAAACCTGCCCCCAATTTCCTACCCGCATTATACTAAATTTTCCCCAAACTTGAGATACCTTAAAAAATTCTGGGGTCGAAAATACCCAGCCCCCGTTCATCCAGCCGGGAAAATACCCCAAAGTTTGGGGGCATTTTAGAGACTCACTACCGCACCAGGAAAGGGCGCTAGTCGGGGGTCTTTCCCCTTTTGAAATGGCCCGCCTCGCACCTTGGGGGACTCTCGATTTTCCGCGTTGAAAAGGGCTTGACGGCTTTGAAAGTCGTTTTTGAACCGACCCATCGTTAGAACGGGGAAAACCGATTCCTTCCGAGACGAAACAGGAAACAAAAAAAAAAAACCACCAAAAAAACCCCGCCCAAGCTCCCGGTACCAAAATTTCCCCACCGTGCCGTGACCGTGAACAAGCAATACAACCCGACTTTATGTTTGTTAAAAGGTCATGCAACACCCCCCAAACCGGGAATCATTAAACGCTCTAATGTAGGAGCAAAAAAGCAAAAAGATTAGTAGGGGGTCCCCCAAGGCGCAACCTCGATTTGCTCTATCAGCGGGCATCGCCAAAATGTATAGGCGATTTTGTACACCCCTTGAACAAAATACAATGCCCTATGGCATCGCCCGGGCTCAGGTCGACGAATCCGGGGCTTTTCCATCACTTTCGGCACCGCCGCTGCCCCATTCTTGGCCCTTTGGGGTCTTTCGGCTTTCTGAGGACGAAGGCTCACAGTTTTTTGTCGCGGTACCGGGTTTATTACAGCAAACGACGTCCCACGACGTATTTCCCCGGGGCCGCGACCTTAAACTCCAAAAAAAACAGAGATCTTTAATTTTGTTGCTATCTCGGGGTTTTTTTTTGTTTGCGTAAATGGGCGAGCAATTCCCTACGTCCTTTAGATCTCATCCCTTTTGACCATGGGCTGCAACCAACAAAAATTTGCCCACGACCACATTTCCTTAAAATTTTCCCAAGTTACCTGGAAACGGGGAAAAGAATTTTTTCACCTTTCAAGTTCGAATTTAATAACAGTCGCGGGAAAAATAAGGGGGGAATATTCAGTCAGCGCAACTCTTTGACCCACCAAAGGGTCTCCCCTTACGTAAACCCCGAAATTTTCCGAACATTCTGGTTTAGAAGTTGATTGGGATGACGAGCTTCCCGCCGAGATTTGCCCGAAAGGAAATATTTAATTGACGTTGCCTCCCTTGAACAGTTAACTATTCCCCGCGGGGCGAGTATCTCCGAACAACGAATTGAATTCACGGGTTGAAAAACGCCTCCAGCGAGATATGCGGGAGCGCTTTTTCCCCCCGTGTCTTCGGCGCGGTTGCATTAAACCCAAAACTTGATCCCGAATCTAAAATCGCGCCTCAAACCATTACGTCCCCCCGTTTGGGGCTTTTCGCGGCCCCTATAGCAAACTCTAGATTTCGTCGTTTGCTCTTCACCTTCCCGAATCGATTTTGGTGTTGGAGCGATTTCCCGGTCGTCCTTGTGGATCGTCAAAGTCCCCCCGGGGGGGGAAAAAAGTTTGTCGGAATAAGGGGCTCAAAAAAAGCAACACTTTTTTCCCCCTGGAAAATGGAATCCCCCCCCACGCCCAAACCCCGCAATTTCGCATCTGGGGTACCCACCCTGCCTCTCTTATTAAGCACAACTTGGTGGCACGGCCCCCCCTGGTTTCACATTTCCGATCAATGGCCCTAATCCCACCCTCCCGGCAACTTATAGTGAAATACGCGATTCCAAAAAAACTTGGCGACAGCTCGGTAAACCATTGGGGAATTGAATCCCTTTTTTCCCCGTGGGCCCAAAATTTTGCGCGTCACCGCGTAATCCTTCGTTTCGTTCGAAAAGCTCGTACCAAGACGAAAAACAAAGCGATGCCTTCATCGCACCCGCATGTCTTTGGTCCGATAGGGTCGCCGCTCAAAATTTTTGGATTCGAGGATTCAAACCCAACTATTTGCTGGGGCCCTAGCCGCCTAAACAACACGTTGGTTTTCCCAAAAAATAGTTCATTGTTGCTTCTCTTTTTTAAAAGAGACGCTTGTTTGGTTTGAGGCCGATTAAAAAAACCGCAAGCCTTTAGATGACGTAAACATCCGCTAATTTTAAAAAACACACCCTTGGTCCACCTCTTTTTCAACAGATTTTGTTGCGGCCCTACA
Source organism: Nylanderia fulva (assembly GCF_048542155.1). Lineage (NCBI taxonomy): Eukaryota > Metazoa > Arthropoda > Insecta > Hymenoptera > Formicidae > Nylanderia > Nylanderia fulva. The sequence goes on from NW_028190508.1 coordinate 52,762, forward strand.
GCAGGGGGTAAAGCCCCCGTCGATCAAAAATAAGTTGACTTTGAACGACGCCGTCGCGCCCCCGATATCGACAAAAATCCCCCATCAACCCTTTGTTCTTCAACAAATTTTTAATTCGCAAAAATATTTGCGTATCTACCCGCTAAAAATTTTCCGAAATACATAGAAAACACCCTCGTCGCAAGCGGCGAAAAAAAAAAACTTTTCAAACCAGCGAAAACATGTCGCGAAACCCTTTTTGCCCCCAAACTTTCGCCGCTTATATTTCTTAGAAAAATACAGATAACGTATAGATCACGTATCTACCCCCTTGATTGTCGCCGCTCACCAAGCGGCAGCCCTTTGTTGAATTTGATTAACCAGAATTTTTACCTTATCTTGTAATTAATATCTGATTGTCGGCGCTCACCAAGCAGCAGCCCTTCGTTGAATTTGATTAACCAGAATTTGATTAACCAGAATTTTTACCTTATCTTACAAGCTTATCTTACAAAAATGCCGCTTATCTTGTAATAAATATCTTACAAAAATGCCGCTTATTTTATCTTGTAATAGATATTGCTGGAATGTTTATCTTTGGTTTATAAACATATCAGGTAACATGAGCCCTTATTAGGTAATATGAACCTCTTATCAGGTAACCTGAGCTGATAAGATAAGCTTATTTGCTGATAAAACCCCCTCCCCCGCATGACGTCACCCTCTTCACCCTCCCCCCCCCTCATTGCTTCTTGGTTAGAACCCCCTATGTAAAACCAAAATTAAAATATATAATATATTTTTGACGTGACTTTTTTTGTCTGCCCCCAAGGACCAAAGGGGCCGGGCCGGGGAAAGGGAAAGGAAATTTGGGGGACTTTAGTGGGTTTTACTAGGCCGGTTCTAACTCGGGGGCAATGAGGGGGGGTGGGGGGCCCGGGGGGGGAATCGAGGCAAGGGGGGTGAGTCACGCGGGGGGGAGGGGGCCCTTATCGTAAAAAAAGCTTATTTTTTGTTTATAAACATATCAGAAAACCTGAAAAGGGGGATCTTTTTACCTGATATTTTATAAAGGGGGATAAGAAAAGGGGGTCAGGGTTCCCCTGTATGTTCAAAAAAAAAGATAAGATAAGATAAGCGGTGTTTTGGGAAGCGGTATCAATTTTTCAAAAATTTTTCCAAAAAACCCAAAAGAAAAAGAAAAGCGGCGTTTTTGAGCGGAATCTAATTTTCGAATCCAAGATACCCGGGGGTTTTTTGAAAAGGTTAAAATTTTGCAGATAAGAAAAAATTTTTCAAATGGCTCCCGGCCGTTTCAGGCTGAGCGCCGAAAATCGGAATTATTCTAAGGGGGTTGCTTTTCTTAATCAAAATTTTTGATAAGAAAAAAATTTTCCCTGCGAATGGTTTGCCCCCTTTTTAAGGCTGACCCGCCAAAAAACCGGATATCTTTTAAAAGGGGTTTTTGCTTTTCCCTTTCATCAAAATTTTGATAAAAAAAAATTTGCCTGGAAATGGCTGCCCCCCAAAATTTCAAGCCGAGCGCCGACAATCGGAATCAAAAGTTTTCATAAAAAAGAAAAAGAAATTTGCGTTTACAAGAAAAAAAAGGGTTTGCCGACAATCAAGGGGGTTGATCCGTACGGGTTTGCAAAATTCAATCCGATCCACGGCGATCCGAGGGGGTTTGAAATAAAATGTAAGGGGCCCCCCCTTATCTATGTATTTCTAAGAATTACCCGCGATTTTAAAATTTTTTTTCCGAAGATACACAAAAATTTTTTCTGCAAATTTAACAATTGCTTTATCATTCCCACGAACAAAGGGATGAGGGGGATATATAATGGGGACCAAATGCGTTGCCGGACCTAGAAACCCGGCGACGCCCCCTCTTTCTTTCCCAATTTTTTGAAATTTTACTACCCAAGTGTTTCCCCGACTTCTCATTTTAAAGGGTTCCGAACAGGGGAAAATATTTTCCCGAAGATTTTTTTACTGCAAAAGTGGGGAAATTTTTCGTAGAGCATTTGGGGGAAAAAACTGCCGGGCATATAAAGACGGATCCGGGGGTTTCCCAGACAATCGTCGCTGCCTCAAACCACACAATCGGCCGTGGATGCGAACGATATTGACGGTCCAGCCCCGATGACCCGGGATTGCAGCGAATTCAGAAAAAATGGGGCTGAGGTTAAAAGTCGAATAAGTGATACCCTTTAAAAAAGGGAGAACGAAACCGAAAAAATCTGGGGAGTGTCATGAGAAGGGGTTTTATAAGACGGGTGGGAAGATGGAAATGGGAAATCTCGAGGATGCGTCACAATAAAAAAAAAAAGAAAACCCCCGTTTTGTAAAAAACGTGAAGCGGCGATTTCAATTTCCCAATATGTAGGGAAATGGGAACTTGGTGTGGCAAACCCGCATCCAAACTTTTAAACCCATTTCCGGGAAACGCTGAAACATTGTAGAGGGCTGGTGATTTATCAAAAATGCACCAGAACGTCTAAGCGACAAAAGGGCCGGTCGCATTTATTCAACGTCGATACAAAATTTTTCGATTTTTTACTGTGGCCAACATGTTTTTGGGCTACATGGACATCCCTTTCCACCATGTTTTCCCATGCAAAACAAAATCATCCAAAAATGTTTTCTGACCAAGAAATGGGGAGGATTCAATGGGAGAAAAACCGCCCTCATATCATCATCACATCCCCAAATTTTTTTCCTTGTCGGCAGCCTTTTATTTTTTCTGTGATAAAAAGGGAAAAACCCATATTTGATTCAACGTTTTTTTGAGAGAGAGATTTAAAATTTTGTCTTCGGGGAAAAGGTGTAAAAGGCGATGACAAACTGAGCGGGCCGCTATTTTTGTTTCGTCGGAGATCATTTTTTCGGAGAAAATTGCCTCTTTCCCTGAACAAAGGGAGGGCCCCGGGAAAATATAATGAGGACGATGTACCCCCGGGGGGTCATAGAAAGGTGACAAAACTAGGGAGATACAGTGAGCATACAGTGTATTTTTTTGGGAAAAAAAAATGAAGAAAAAACAAAAAAGGGGATCTCCCCCGATGAAGATGGAGGTGGTGGTCGTCCCTGATGACGAGAGGGAGGGGGTCGCCCGTCCCTGATGATGAGAGGGAAATTTTAAAACCCCATCCCGAGGGGACGAGGGACAGTGACAGTGATGGTGCGATGTACGCCCCGGTTCGACAGGGATTTTAACATCCTATTGGACGAAAATTGAGGATAGGACGTTGATATCGTACCCATTGAAGAAGACGGCGATGACAATGACGATACATGAGGGATGAGATGCGATAGGGATGACGTTTACGATACGTGAAGAAAAAAAGATGAAAAAGACAATGACGAGGGATACGATACTGAAAAACGCTGTCCGGGAGTGGGTTGCATTTCCCGCATGAAATGGCATCCCGGCCACTGAACCCCTCAAACGAGACAGGAGGGTATGCCCCGGGGCGTCGTAGGTCAGGGGCTTTCCCGTGGGCCCAGGGGGGATGATCGGGATTTTGCTTTCCGTTTCGTGAAAAACGGGGGCAGATTCCTAAGCATCAAAAACCATGGGGGAAAACCAAAAACAGGGCGGTAAAATGTACCCAAAATGCTTTGCGAGGTTTTCCCGGGGAAAAGTTTAAAACATATTCTACCGGGCCAACGCTTGTCCCACATGTCAAGGACGGAGTATATATTTTAATATTCAAAAAATATATAAAAATATTAAATTTTTTATTTTTTCAAATGCACAGATGTCGAGTCGGATGACAGCGATGGGTGAGGGGACCCCCCCCCCCTCTCACTGCCCCGGCAGGGTGAAGGGATTTTAAAAAATTTTTAAAAAACCCCCAACAAAAAAATTTTTAAAAAAAAATTTTTTATTTTTTTTTTTTTGTAGTTTGCCAAAAGCCTCGACCCGCCACATTTTCCTCTCTCGCTGCCCACCCCCCTTCACCGTATATTTTTTATATTATTATATTTTTTTTGGGTTTTAATTTTTTTTTATATTTTTTTTTTTTTTAATTTTTTTAATTTTTAATTTTTTTTAAAATTTTATATTTTTTTTTTTTTTTATTTTACATATATTTTTTTTTAATTTTTTTTTTAACACAAAAACGTAGAGGGGGTTTGGGAGTCTTTAAAATACCGCGGAAGGGGACGACCGCGGGGCCCTCATCTCTATTTGCAACACATGTACAAGTACCCCAACGCTTTCCACACATGCACTACTCTGACAATGAGGGTAAATCCGCCCCGGCAACCTCCCGCGGACACCTCGGGTAAGCTAATGCCGGGGGTTTAAATATTTTAAAATTTAAAAAAAAATTTTAATTTATAATAAGATTTTTTTAAATTTAAAAAAAATTTTTCCCTTTTCTTCTTTCCTTATAGAAAAAAATATGAAAAAACAATTTTTAAAAAAATTTTAAATAAAATGTATTTTATTAAAAAAAAAAAAAATTTTTTTTCCCCCTCCCCTTTTCAAAATCCCTCGCCGCAACTCTCCCCCTCGCAAAATCCGGGTTTTGGATCCCTCTCGTTCACCGTCCCCTCTCCGTTCACCGTCGCCTCTCTCGCCGCCGCATCTCCCCCCCCCAAGGCCCAAACCCCCCGCATCTCTCGCCGTTTTTTCCCAACCCCGCCAAAATTTCTCGCCGCCGCATCTCTCCCCGCAGGCCCGAGCCGCCGCATCCTCGCCGCTTCTTCAGCCGCCGAATCTCTCGCCCCCGCTCTCTCCCCGCCCGAGCCGCCGAATTTTTCTTTTTTCCCCCCGCCCCGACGGGAGAGCCCGTATACCGCCGGCGCGCCTCCCCTCTCTTTGCCTGACTCGCCCCTGAATCCGGTTTGGATCTCCTTCTCTCTCGATGCTCCCTGAACCCAGGCTTGGATCTCTCTCTCCCCCTCGTAAGAAAAAAATTATCGATTCGGCCCGCAGCATGGAGGTCTTATTCGAAAGGGATAAAAAATCGATTTTTTCTCGCTAAATCCCAAGTCCTTGACACAATAATTAATCTCGAAAAGTATTTTAACGGGGGGGCGCGCAAATAAAGTACCCCCAAATGATATATACAAAAAAGTTTTTTTTGTTTTATTTTAAAATACATAATTATATAAAAAATTTTTAAAAAAAACATTTTAATTCGGCTCAAATTAGGGGTTTTAAAAATAAAAAAAATCTCAACGGAAATCGGAGCCGTGCGGACAAAGGCAAAAAAATTAAAAAATTTAAAATGAAAATCCCCAAATAAAAACTCTTTTAAATTCAAAAATTTTTCGACCCATTTCGGGTTTTTTCAGAAAGAACCCGCAAAAAAAATTTTAAAATCTTTCCCCCTCCCTATTAAAACCGCCCGGCCCCCGGAGCTCCCCCTAAGGGGAAACCATCGTCAGGAAGGAACCCGAGCCGTGAAACCCCCCCCCAAAAACAGAAAAACGAGGAAAACGTGAAAACTCAACCTCTAACGGTTCATTTAAACGGGAACCCGTCGTTGAGTGGGGGGTTCACGTGTAGATCGTCTTCTCTCTTTTTTTTACTGTGGGGTGTTGGAAAGGGGAAAGTAAATTGCTCTGTTTCCCCTTCCCCGGGGGAGAATGGTCCACCGGTTTAGGGAGGGGGCCCCAAAAGGGGGGAGGTTTTAAAAAAGGGAGGAGAATTTTTTTAATTTTTAAATTTTTTGGGATTCTCCGAAGGCCCAAAGGGGGTTTGAAAATTTTAAATTTTTTTAAATAAAAAATGAAGTTAAAATTTGGTCTTTTTAAAAATTTAAATTTTTTGTTGAAAAGTCTCCCGAAACAAGGGCTCCAATTTGGGTTGAGATTTTATTTTTAATGAATGACGTTTTTTTTACAAAAATTAAAAACAAAGCCACCACTCCCCAAATTTTCAAACAGTTGGTCCCATTTGGGAAAGGCATTGAGGCCCGTTATGCTTTTAACAATTTTTGGGGGGCATTTTTCGGTTAAAAGGTGGTTCCCTTAATTTTGGAAAAATTTAGTAAATTTTGGAATTTTTTCAACCCCGTTCGGGGGACCCTCGTCCTTTTCAAATTTTAATTTTTCCGTAAAATGAATGGGTTTTCCAAACAAACGAGGTAAACGCAAAATTTAAAAAAAATAAAAAAAATTAAAAAATTTTAAAGTAAAAAAAGGAACTTATGGTTTTTTTGGGCATTTTTTTCCTTGTGAAATCGCCTGTTTCGGCCCGGGGGAATTAAAATGCCCCCATTATAAAAAAACGTTGTTTGGAAAAGGGGGAAGGTCATTTTTAAAATTTGTAAATTTTGAAAAACTGGGGGGGAGTTTAAAAATTTAAGGGGGGTTTTAGAAATACCTGGGGGAAAAAATTATTTAGGGGGAAAAATTCCCCAAAAATCGGGCGGAAATTTTGATGGGGTTTTTGGGGAAATTCTTAAAAATTTTTCTTAGGGGAAAAAAGGTCTTAAAAAAAGTTTTTTCCCCGGGCAGGGCCCCAACCCGAAACCTTAAAAATTTTAAAGTACAAAAAAAATAAAATTTTAAAAAAATTTAAACAAATATAAAAATCCCCCAAAAAGGTTAACCCCTGTCGCTTTTATTTCGCCCCCTTTTTAAAAGGGTTGGAGAAGTAAAAAAGGGGGTTGCTGCCTTTGGGAAAGAGGGTTTAAAAAAAAAAAAAACCGGGGGGGGGGGGGTTTAAGGGAACGGTCGGGGGGAAAAAAAACGGGGTTGGGGGTATAAAAGGTATATTTTAAGGGGGGGGTTAAAGGTCATTTTTAAAATTTATTAAGGGGGGAAGGGGGGGGGGGATTTTGAAAATTTTTATTTCGGGGGGGGAGGGAAAGAACCAAAGGGGGAGAAAAAATTTTAAAATATTAAGGGGGGGGGAAAATTTTTGGGGGAAAATAATATCTGGGGGGGGGGAAAAGGGACAAAAAGGGGGGGTTATTAAAAGGGGGGGGTGGGGGGTAAAAGAAAATTTTTTAAAAAAAAAGGGCTTTGGGGGGTGGGGGAAATTTAAATAGTGGGATTTAAAAGGATTTTTGGGGGAAATATATATTTTGGTGGCGGGGGGGGGGGGAAAAAAACAAAAAAATTAGTATTTTTTTAAAAAATATGTTTTATTAAAAAGGGTGAATGGGGGGATTGGGGGGCCCGAAAAAAAAATAATTTTAAATTACTTTCTGGTAAGGGAATTTTTAAAATGTTTTAATTGGGGGTTTTAGGGGGGGCTTTAATTTAATGCGGGGGGGTCATTCCTTTTAAAAAATTGGATAAGGTTTTTTCAAGGGGGGAAAGGGGGTTGGGGGGGGGAAATGGTAATTATTTGGGGGGGGGAAAAAAAAAATTCTCGCTTTTCGACCCTTTTCCATCCCCGGAGAGCCCCTTCATCTTTCCCCTTTTGCTCATTTATCCCAAAAGATGACTGCCGTAATAAGGGGGCCGGGCCATCCCGTATGGAACATTTCCATCCTCCCCATTGTAAGCTGATGATGCGGAGTTTACCCATGAGGCCTGGCGCCTTTCCGATTTTAAAAAGGGCCCCGCTCCACGGCACGGGCAGAAAAAGAAATAGTGCAAATGATATATCCCCCTTCTCAGATTCCCCGCTTCCTTTACGATAAATCCTTTTTTTAGGAACCCCCTTTGCGGGTCGAAAAAACTTTGGGTGGGGACATGATCTTTTTCGTGAAAGTCAGTGAGGGGTTTTACTTCACTAACATAAAATTCGCATCTTTAAATTATGTACCCTCCCCCCTTTTCTCACGGGGCGTAGTTGTGTAAAAAAATTTTTTAGGTGTTTTTTCCCGAAAAAACTTTTCAAGGGGTTTGTACTGGATCAGGGCGATGTGAATGATGGACAATAGGGCTTTTGTATTTTTTTCACTTTTTCCTTAAAATTTCAAATTTCAATCTCAAAATCCCCCCGTTGCGCTTTTTGACCGTTTCCCGTTTTTTTGTCGAAAAACAATCGATAATCACAAAGGGCCCCTTTTTTGAAAAAACCGTGTGATGGTGGGGGCTGGGGCTCGAGAACTGTACCCGTAATAATTTTTGGGGGAAAACCGCGCATACTTGTCATCGAACGACCATTTTTTTAAAACCCAAAACCCAAATTTCATGTCGTCGTACGGATAACATTCCGAGTTCAGATAGAGTTTCACCGTTGGTTAATTTACATTTTGGTCGAATCAAACTCGTTCCTCGGCCCGGACTTTTTTTTTACCCCCCCCTTTTGCAGAAAAAAAATTAAACATATCGCGGCTTTCCATTTTGAGCCCGGGGTTTTTGGGGGCCCACAATGTTTGGCGTACGCGGGCAATGCGGAAATTGATAGATTCCACGGGGGGAAACCCCCTTTTGAGGAAACGTCCTTTTTCCAGAGCCGAAACATCGACAATTCTTAATCTGCTCAACAACACGTGGGCCCTTCGCATTGTATTTTAATATGTTGATCCGGGCCTCCAGGGGCAGAATCTCCTTTAGGGGAAAAATTTTGTCGTTGCCACTCAAATTGGATCAACTATGACGCGCATTAAAAACCAAGGCTTTTGTAATCCTCCCCCAAAACCCGCAACATGTCAGGGGTACGAAAAAAAATTTAAAGTATCCTTTCAAAATTAGTCGAGCTACCCCCGGGCCTGCATTTCCCCATAATCACCTTTTTTGGGATGACATTTTACATTTTTTTTCAGCAGACTTTTTTTATTCCCCCCTTCCTGTTGCGATAAATTCCACCCCATCGAGCTCGTAGCAAATTTTCCCGAAAACATGAATGCGCCCGCAATTTTTCCCAAATCACTTTGGGATCCCTCAACTGGTGAGTTATCCGCGTTACCCCCCCATGTAGAGAAACTCTCATAGGGGCAAGTATAAAAATCCTTTTTGTTGTATGGGTTTTCCTTTCTCGTCGCTGTACCCAAAATGTTTTTTGGCAAAGGGGTTTGTATGTGGGGAGTCTCAATTTTGGGACGATGCGATCGCCCAAAGACTGGCTTTTCCCTTTCGATTTTGAAATCTCAGTCTTTGGGTTCGATGGCACGCCCCGGGAAACCCCCAAAAAATTGAAAAACCCGCAACTTTTTGACAGGTGGCCCCTCTTCTTCGGGGTTTGATTTGATATTACGAATGATTTTTCCCGGGCCTGGGCCTGATTGTGTTTTTTCGTGTTTTATTAAAACACGACACCCCCGTCGCACGGGGGTGGCCCCCCCGTCGTACGTGCATCTAACTGTTATCTCTTAACCTCAAAAATCGAGCAATCGTCCCTCCTGATCAGTAACGCTAACACTAAATCATAATGCCTCCGTACGAAGCCCGGGGGTTTAAATGATCTGCGCCGGCTTTTTTTTTTTTCCGATATTTTTTCCCCGGGTTTGGTCCCCTCGGGGGAAAATTCGTGAAATCGTGTGACATTTTATCTTTTGCTGTAGGCCACCCGCTCACTTAAAACCACTCTATGGGGATAATTCACTTGAAAATTTTAATCCCATGTTTGATTTGTCCCTTTTTTCCGGTTCCCAAGTTACGATTAGAGAACCCCCAGCGCGATCCAATTTTTTGGGGCCCTGCTAAATTTTTATTTCTTAGGCAAAATTGATTTTCGTTTTCATCGTTTTGTAATTACGCGGGGGCACGATTGGAAAATCTTCTTGTCGACACCTTTATCGCTAACACCCATTTTTTTTTTTTGGGAATTGCGCTTTTTTAAAAATTCATGAATAGCTTGCGCTCGTACGATCCCTGGGAATCGAATTTTCCGCTGTTTTCCCGTAGTAAAATTTTAATTTTTTCGGGGAATTTCACATTCGTAAGTGTGATAAGTTTAAAAACCCGTCAGCCCGAGCCGTGGGTCCGGGGGGTCCCCCAAATCTATGGGGGGAAAAGTAGGTCGCCGCGAGGCCCGCTACTCTTCCCAGTCAATTTTAGTTTAGGGGAACATGTTGACAAAACTGATTAAATAGCGCAAGGGTCGGTTTTTAAAAATTCCCTTTTTCAAGTTAAAATAAAAAAAAAATTCCATCCCCGGAAAAAAACTGCAAGCAAAAATTTGGTCCACAGATACTCTGATCATACGTTGATAAGAGGGAAATTTTGTTTTCCCCCTTTTAATTTCGGCACTTTTTAAAATATCGAAACCAAAATTCCTCGGGTGGCCCGAAGTTTGCCAAAACTGTCAAAATGAGGCGAAATTTTCCCCCTTTTTTTGGCTTTACGCCCCCCAAAATGAGTCCCAGGCCCGGGTCCTGCTGTCCAGTTTGACGATCCCGGCCTCTTATTTTCTCCCGCCGCCTTTTTATCGGAAAATTTAAATTGGGCCATAAAAAAATTTTTAAAATATGGAATGTGCCTTACGTTTCCCAAGTTGTAGCTTTGCACTTTGTATTAAAACCTTGGGGCCCATTTTTAAAAGTTTTTTTGACTTTTTTTTTTTCCTCGTTTCCTCGTCCAATTTGAAAAAGGGGCAAAATTACAGTCCGGGGCCCTTCCATGGCGCAAATGGGGGCGAAATTATCTTTTTGAAAAACTAAACGTTGCGCGGTTTTAATTTTTCGTTTCCCGTTTTTGCTACCCAGCCGCCCCGCCGACCAGGATCCGAGCGCGCCGCTTTGGTAAATCGGCAAAAATCCGCCTCGTTTCGCGCCAAAAACCCTTTCCTCTTTTTTGCCCCTCTTCTTAAAGCCCAGCCGACTTCGCTTTGGCCTTTCATCGCTGTTTCCCGACAACTGCGGGGCCCCGGGCCCCTCCCCACCGAGGGCCCCGGTCTTTTTGGGGACGATGCGAGTTTTCCCCTTTCTCGGGGAGTACCTTATCCGCCGCGGGTTCTCCCGGGGGAGTTCGGGGCTTTTGAGAGTACGTTATATCGTGTTCACGGCACGCCCCGTTCAAAAGGGTTGACGCCTTGATCACCCCTAGCCCAAACGCTTTTCAAACCCCAGTTTCCCCGGGGCCCCATAATTGATAGCCGGGAAATGAAGCTCGACCGGAAGTGCGTTTTTTCGCACGATTTAATACACCCCGTGCCCATTTTCGTTGACTCCGGTTTCAATTCTAGAATTACTGAGGGGAAAACGCGAGGGCCGCGCAGCTATAAATAGGCGGACGGGAGGTCCCAAAACGGGGTGAGAAAATGAAAAATTTGTGCGACAACCTCTGACGATACAAGTGGGTGAATTACGACGAAAAGAGTACGCGGCAGGTGAAAAAAGGGTACGCAAACACGGTACGATGCTACCGAAACTTAACCCCCGCGATCGTTTTGCGGCCCCTCAAAAAATGCGGTAAAAACCCAAAGTGTTGATAAGCCCGCTGGAAATCCCCCACGGTGTGCGTTTCGAGAACGGTACGTGTACTTTGAAAACGCTGCAACAGCCGAAAAAAACGCTATTTGGGAAAATTTTTTTCGTCGATTGAAAGAAACGGCCCACTTTACATTTTCCAAAAAACCGTGACGTCATTCCCACCGAGCGAGGCAAAGTCCAAATTCAATTTTTGTCTTTTATGATGGCAAGCGGGCCAAACAAGATACATAGAGAGTACCCTTTCAATGGGGCGCCACTCGAAACCCACTGCTTTTTAATCTCTGCAGACAACGCGGAAAAACCGAAAAAATCTTATACGCGACAAAGCAAAACCTGCTTTTTAAACCTATTTTAAAAAAGGGGCGCCACCAATTTTAAACACGTGACAACAATCCGTGAATACCGAAAATGTTTGTAGAGGATTTCGGGGGGGTTAAAACGTACCCGGGGGGCAACAAAAAAAAAAAAAAAAAGGGAATTTTTTAGTGATAGACCCAAAGGGCAGCTCGTTACAAACGGGCGATCAAAAAAGGGTTTAACGAGTTCGCGATCCCCCGGAAACCAAATTTTCGTCGACAAACACTCCCCAGAGTTTAGGATGGCTATAAATTCGCGAGCGTGAAAAGGTTGCCAAGGGGTTGCGAAGAACCGGGCGAATCAATCCGCAAAAAAACACCGCGCCCCTGAAGACCCGGAAAAATTTAAAGAAAGATAACCCCCGTCAAGATCAAAAAAAAATTTAAACCTATTTTCGAGCCCCTACAAACGATTTTCGACAACGGGGACGATTTCGGTGAAAAAAAAGCCCAAAACCGCCCACGACGAGATGACGGTGTGGAAAAATCGAGACCGGTTTTGAGAGGAAAACACCGAAAAAGAGAAACATAAAATTATCAAGCGATATAAAAAAGAGGAAATTTAAAAAAAGAAAATTTTGTATTTCAAAGCCATTTGGAAAGCTTCCCCCTGCCCAAACATCTACACCGATAAACGCACAACCTGGGGGATAACCCCCAAACACCTTTTACGAAAAAATTTTTTGGGAAAACCCCGCCCTAACCCGCCCGGGAAAAATCCCTTTCCCAAAACCCGGTTAAGAAACGCGGAAAGGGCGACAAAAAGATGCGAAAAAAATTGGGGGCCATTAGGACAAAAGTACATGGACGCTCTCCCCCGGTTCTGATCAGAAAAAAGAAAATTTATAATGTAAAACGGAGTCTACTTCGGCGAGAATGAAATGCGGGGTCCAAGCACGATTTGCATTGACAAAGATGACAAATAAATCGTGGCGACACCGGTACATTGGAAAGCCCGGATTTTACGAGTTTATCTTCAAAAAAGACTCGATTACCAAAGGGGGACGGGTTTGGGCCCAAAAAAACAAACACTATTTTTGGCGCAAACGGGGCTAAACGCAATTTGGGGTGCGCAAGGTGTGTGAAGGGGAGCAAAGGGGGCAAGTACCAAAATTTTAATCGCCCCGGGTTTACGGGGTGGAGCCCAAAAAACTGGCTTTTGGGAAAAGCCTTTTCGCTATGACGCTAACCGACAAAAAGATTTTATTACGTGCACTGGGAAGACCCCAACGGCTAGTGGATCGCCACGGGTTCCCCCGACGCTTCGCGGGCCAAACTGGCAACCCAAAGCCACGCAACGAGATTCTGCGCATCGAGGAAATGGGGAACGGGCATTATTAAAAAAATTAAAAAAAGGGTTCCGACAATCATTCTCCATCGCGTGACAAATCTACAAACCCTTTCAAAAAATGTCTTCAAAAAAATTTGGGGTTTTTCAGAGGAAATTGATTTCAACCCGGGGATCCTTGGGACCCATTGATGAGAAGATGTGGGCATAAAAACCTCTATTTCGCGTCGCCCGCAGATTTTTTAGGGAGATCGCGCAAAATTCCCTCGTGTAGCCCCAACCTGAGGCGGGGTTTCCGATGCCCCTTTAACAAATTGTACCTGGAAAATGCTTTAAAAAAATTGGTGGTCCAACAGAAAGAGGTAAAAAAACTGACTGCGTTAAGGGGAAGGGTGTACGAGCGTTGGGGACTGCGTAAAAGAACTTTTTCCCTGCGCCAAAAAACTAACCCCAAAATCTAAAGAGCGGTTGGCTCGGAAAAAGTCCATCAAACAAACGTCTAGGGAAAAAGGGATTCTCGAGTGGTTTCGACGACGTTCTACCAAACAACAAAGAGGGGTACAGTGACCGGCCCGGGAAACGCAGCGGGGAACGACCCGGGAAACAGCAGGGAAAGACCCGGAAAAAGGTGGTTAACGCGACCCCCTACCCATCGGTTCATAAAAGTCAAAAAGGGGTTTCGACGAGGGTACGAAAAGTCCTTAAAGGTTCATACAAGTTTTCACCAATCAAAAGGGGGGGAACAGGTCAGGGGCGGTTCGATCGATTCAAAAGCGGCTGCAAAGGGTCAGAAAAGACTGTGAAAAAAGGCCCGCAAACGATTTAAAGCGATTTTCGAAGGGGGCAAGGGCGGGAAATGAACAACGCTTTTAACGATACCTAACTTAAAGAACTTTCCCAAAAAACTTTAAAAGAACCCCCCCAAAAAACCTCGAAAAAAACGTGAAAGAACCTCGAAAAAAACCCCTGAACGAACCCCCAAAAAAAACGTGAAAAAACCCCCCAAAAAACCCCCAAAAAAACCCTAAAAGAAAGAGAATGAAAAAGTGAAAATAACAACGGGACATGTTTGGAGGGGGAAAAGGGAGTTGGGGAAACGATTTTCAAAGCGTCAGCGAGAAAAAATTTCCCCCGAAGGCATGTCATAGTGCGAGGATAAAGATGATTGGGGCAAGGCCCACATTGTCGAGATGCGTCCGTCTTCCCCCTTTTAAAGAGGTTACCACTACATACTAAACCCTCATCGATGTGTTGAGGAAGTATGCTGGGCTGTACCCCTCAAAAGTAAAGGAAAGGGAAACGAGACAGCTGACGCAAAAGCTGAGATAATTCGAGACAAACAAGAGATTTTCCGAAAAAAAATGCAAACCGATAACGGGAAGGAAATTTTTCAACCCGAATTTTGCAACGACTTATGCGAAAAAAATACTTTAAACACTATTCGACTTTCGGGAATTTAAGGGTTCCCCCCGGGAGGATTTAATTTGCACGCTAAAGAACGACTGTGGAAAATGTTTTCGCTGAAAGGCACTTCCCAAAAGGTTTGACATAAATGCCACGCCTCGTATCAGAAATTTCAACGACGCAAACATCGAAAGATTTTTTATGCGACCCGCCAAAGTTCCCCCGCGAAACGCCGAAAGAAATCTTTTGGGTACCGTTCAAACTGTTTAAAAAACGCGGGCCCGGGAAAAATTCAAAGTAGGGGATCAGGGACGCGTAGCAATTTCCCAAAAAACTTTTCCCGGGAAGGGGTTCACGCCAAATTTGGCAAACCCCGGGGGTTTTTAAATTTTTTTAAATTTTCGCTTTCTAACCCTAAAAAATATTTCTGAGGATTATCGCAAACACCCAAACGGGTGGGCGTTTTACGACACGAGCTGCATCGCGCAAAAATTGGTTTCCCGGGTTTTGGGACCCCCCTGGAGAAAAAAATGCGCAGAGGGGTGGGCGAGGTTTTTTCGTGAAAATGGCTGGGGTTCGACAGTTTGCAAACTCTTGGGTACAAAAAAAAAGTTATTTAATGTTTTTATTCAATCATTGGTATAAAAACTATATTTTTATACCAAAAATATAAAATATAAAATATATATAAAAAAAATATAAAACAAAAAAAATATATAATTCTCATTAAACTTTTCCCCCAATTTTAATAAAAATAAAATTTAATTTAACAACGGTATTCCATAATGTCCCCCCCGGGAAAGGGGGGTCGGGCGGGCTCAGGTACGACATACCTTTGTCCCTCGTGGGACTTAGAGCAATTTTTTTTCTCGTGGGTGGTATACACCCCTTTATGCAATTTCGATCTTATGAAAGACTGGGTGACGCGTCTTTTAAAAATTTGTCATTAAGACAACGCTATAATCGGGCGAAAAGTTATAAAATACGCGCTACGACGTTTTTTTAAAAAACCTTTTTCCTTTTAGGGTCCTTTTTTCCCCAATCCACCCCCAAAACAAAACTTTTTTTCTCTAACCCGACAATTCGGTCATTTCGCGCCCTTTTTTCCCTCTTTCATCAGACCCGGGACCTTTTTATTCGCGAGTGGGGTTTCCGTACGCATTATTCGCGGGGTAAATCGCTGGACGAATCGAGCGATATCCCTTTTTAAATTTTCTAGACCTCTTGGGCATTTAATTTAAATTCAAATGTCCGTGTCGGTGTACATTACTCTAAAAATTGTCACGATAGGCGGGGGACATGTAAAATTTGTGATGATTCCCTAAAAAAAAACTTTTTTAAAATGTCGAGTAATTTTCACACCCACGTTAGAATTTGGGTTTTTAGAAATTTTTAAATTTGAGTTTTTTGGGATTTCAATTTCAATAATTTTTCCGAAAAAAATGCTGTACATAAAAAATTTTGGGTTTTGCGGAAACATTGGGCCCCCGCAAACCCTTCCGTCCCTCCCATTTTGTTTAAAAATTTTACAAACAACCCGGATTGGGCACCCTTTTTCCCCTCGTCTTGCCAAAAAACGCATTATCATCAAATTTTTAAAATTTTTTAAAATCGTTTTTCCCCTTGTGTTTAAACTGCGGTTTATTTTGAGGGATTTTTTAAACCCCTGACTGCGGGAATTGTAGTAGGGGGTATATTTTTGTTATGCGTAGCCCTTGGCGGTGCAGGGTGTAGATTACGTAGTGTAAACACGTAGCGCTTCTTATCGCAAAGCGTTGCGAGGAGTTTTTTACTTTTTGCTTGGGGGGGGCCCGGGTTATCCGCGTCGGGGGAAAACCCGGGAGGTCAATGTTTGGGGTCCCTGAAAATGTCGGGGGAACTCTAAATCCCACTTCGAGAACATAGCCTATAGGCAAATCGAAAAGCATAATATACGTCAAAATTTTGTATATCGTAAAACCCAACCCAAAAACGGCCCCCCGGGAAAGGTTGGGCACATTGCCCATCCGTCAAATTATTACATCGAAAAATGAGGTACGATAGGGTTTTGATGGGTGTAGATTCAGGGACTTGGGTTTTTAGCCTGTTTCGTTCGGCCTTACATTTGACTAAAGGGCCCCGCGTAACTTCGTTTTGACAAAAATAACCATGTCAAAGTCTGTTTAAAAATTCAAAATTTTTTATTCGTATGTTTTAAAAATGGGGTCCCAGTTATCCGGGGGGAGTAAAAAAATTTTCCGGGGGGGATCGAGTCCGTAACTTTTTATAAAAACTATGCGGGAAAAATTTTCAAATAATCGGCCAATAACAAAACCAAATTTTTTAAAAAAAATCGCTATATTCGCCTAGCGTTCGAAGGGAAAAATCGGGGTTTCCCAAAGGTTTTGGGTGCGCTAAATTTACTCTCGGATACTGGGTCGCCCGGGTTTAAAAAGTAAAAATGATTTGCGCGGCGGGTTTTAAAAGTGTGTTTGTAATCTGTCCACGAGTCAAATTTTTCGTACGGAAAGGAAAGCCTTCCGTGTCAAAAAATTTTTTTTTTTCACTTTGTTAAATTTTGGGTATTTCCCAAAGGGAAATTTTTAGTTTTTTTTTTATCCAAAAAAACGCTAATTTCGAGACTAGCGCTGAGAAATTTTACGAACGATAAAAGGGAATTTAATAAATTTTTTGAATTATTTTTCTTGGTCAATCTAAAGTCTACGAAAGGGAAAGTATTTTTTTCCCTTTTTATCGGCAAATAATTCGATTTTTCCCCTTTTGAAAGCTGGGCTATGTTCCCTCGATAATAAAAAGTGCGTCGTAGCCCCAAAAGATTGTAAAAAAAAATATTAAAGGGGAAAAAAAAGATTCTTTTTTAATTTAAGTTACAATTTGAATGCGCAGGACCCCGTTTCCGCCCGGTGAGGGGGCAATGATCGCGGACGCGTGTATCGTCTTCGTCAAACGGTTTTTAAAAATGTGACAATGCGTCGCGGTGCGGAATTTTAACCCCTTTTGTTTTAAAAAATTCCCCTTTTTAAATTTTTAACCATTGGGGGGCCCCCTTTGGGTCGTTAAAATATTTTTTACCCCCCCCCGAAAATTTCCCCCAAAAATTTTTTTAAACCGGGTTTGGCGAAGCCAAAGCCCAAAAATCGACAATACCCCCCCCGGGAATTGTCCCCGGGGCCCCCGAACTGTTTGTACGAAAAACTGTACAAAAAATGCGATGGGTAAACTTGATGGTGTTTTGATTTTTTGGCCCTCTTTGGTCTTTGCCCCCAAAAACAATCCAGGGCGCGTACACTACAAAAGGAAACCGCCCTTTTCGTGTAATTGTCGAGCTAGCCCCTTTTTTTTTCTCCCCAATGGCAAACCCGGGTAGCGCATTTGTTTTAGTTTTTCCCCCCAATCTTCCAAATTTCCCCCTGCAATTTACCAAACCCCTCCGAAAAAATGTAGGCTCTGTAAAAATTTAAAAAAAATTTTAAAGAAAATTTTAAAAAATATAATTTAAATTTAATATATACTTTCCGATCGCCCGATAATTTTTTTTTATGAGCTTTTTTGCTCGTTTTTGAGCTTCGAGGCGAGACCCGAATTTTTTAAAAAGCCCTTTGAAAAGCCCGTTTTTGCCCCCCCACGTACAGCAGTTAAAAGTGCCTGTCCTTTTTTTTTTTTTCCCAAAAACGCAAAGGGACGAGGTTTTCGTTTCGATGAGACACATTTTACAGAAAGTCGTTTGCAAGTTTAAAATTTTTTAAATTTTATTTATAGTTACTGGAAAAATCAAAGTTCTGAAGATTCAGACGTTTTTTGTAAAGTGGATAAGAAGATTTCGACCCGTTTTTTTTTCAAGAAGGGGGAAAAAGCGGGCCCCCCGACCATGCGAAACACGCAATTTTCGTGATTTCCCCATTAACCATCGCCCCTTTTTCCATAATTTTTTTCGGTTTAAATTTGGGCCCTGGGAAAACCCGCGCGCATTTGGGTTTACTTATTTTCTTCCCCTGTCAAAAACTATTATCCGCGAAAATGCCCCCCGTATTGCGTTCCCGGAAAATCTTCAGCGGGATTTCTAGCGTGGGCCGATTTCGCCCGGGGCTCGTACCACTCGCGACTCGGACGTGCGAAAGGTTTTAAAATTTCTCTGTTAATACTTTTGGGGGCGCTTTTCACCCACACAAATTCACCGTTAAAACAGTGTTCACTTTTCAATGATGTGTCTCGCACACATTTTTCCCCCGTTCTCGACTACAAGTCTGCGAAATTCCCCCAAAAAAAAACGCGGTTCGAGTGGTCTGCGGGTTTAAATTTTCGCGCCCGGTCAGTTTACCCGGGTACGAACGCCGTATCGATTTCGCGCCAAACAGTTTTTGCGCGTTATTGGCCGCCCCCACTGAATCCGCCCCCATAGGCAGGATTTACCGCCCCTCCGTCTCTGCAAGCGGGCCCCCTTTTGAAACCCCCGAGTCGGTTTTTCCGCCACCAGGAAAAGGGCTATGTCCAAACGAGAGACGCGGCGCTTGGCACGGCTGGGGTTCTTCCAGCTCTTCGATAAATTTTTCGCACTCTTTTCCAAACCCTCCGAAATTTTTTCGCCCAAGGGGAGCAACTTGGCGAGAACGCTCTAACGGGTTTCGCTCAAAGTTTTTCATTTTTTTTAAAAAATTCACTTTTTTACCCCTTATTACAAAAAAATTTTTTGCACACTAAAAATTTTTTTTCTTGCAAACCCCGAATGAAGCGTGCGCTCGCCCTTGGGAAATATGGTTTCCCGGGAGCTGCATGGTCCTCATTATAATCCCCATCATCCCTTTGGGCGTGGGGATGATGATGCAATTTTTAATTCGCAAGAAAATTTGTGTGATATCTTCGGGAAGGAAAAAAAAAAATTCGCTGATAATTCTTAGAAATACATAGAAAAAGGGCCCCCGTTACCTTTTATTCAAACCCCGTCGGGTCACACGTCATCGGGTTTACATGTCGCAAAATGTACGGAACAAACCCCCTTGAAATTTGGGCCGGGAAACCCCTTTTTTTCCCTTGTAAATTTGCAGAATTATCTTTTCTTTTTTGAAAAATTTTTGATATCCGATTGTCCCGGGGCCGGCTTGGATTTTTTCCCGGGAGCCATTCGCAAATTTTTATCTTATCAAATTTTGATGAAAAACGCAAAAACCCTTTTTGTAAAGATATCCGATTTCGGCGCTCAGCCTGAAAAAAGGGGGCCCGCCATTCGCAAAAAATTTTTTTCTTTTCAAATTTAGTGGGGAAAAAACGAACCCTCTTAGTAAAAAGATTTCCGAAATTTTCGGCGCTCAGCCTTTAAAGGGGGCAGCCATTGCAGGGAATTTTTTTCTTATCAAAATTTTGGGTGAAGAAAAGCAACCCCCTTGTAATAATAATTTTGATTGTCGGCGCCCGGGCCCGAAACGGCGGCAGCCCCCTTTTGCGGAATTTTTTTTCTTATCTGCAAACTTTGATACCTTACAAAGACGGGCCCCTTATTTGGATTCAAACTTTGTAAAGCTCAAAGGGCGGGCCCCTTATTTTTTATACCTTTTCCCAAAAACGCCGCTTATCTTTCTTGGATTTTCGGAGAAAAATTTTTTGAAAACTTAGATACCGTCAAAGACCCCCGCTTATCTATCTTTTCTTAAAGAAAATATAGGGAACATATCCCCTTAAACTTATTTTTTTATAATATTCGGTAAAAAAACCCCTTTTTTCAGGTTATCTGAAAATGTTTTTTAAACAAAATAAGCTTATCTACTGAAAAAAGACCCTCCTCCCCCGCGTGACCCACCCCCCTCGCCCCCGTTTTCCCCCCCCCCCCGCCCCCCCCCCTCATTGCCCCCGAGTTTTGGAACCGGCCTAGAAAAACCTACCGGGCTTTCGCTCTCTCCCAACTCTCCTTCTCCCCCCTCTCTCCCTCTCTCTCTCTCTCGAGAAATAATGTTTTTCGTTTTTTTTCGTAAGGGGGATGCGATTGTGCAAACCCCTTTCCCCGGGATTTTAAACCCTTTATTTATATTTTTTGTTGTTTTTGGGGACTTTTGCTTTTTGGCGAGCAATTTTTACTTAGGGTTTTCGTTTGGGGGGGGCTCAAACCCGGGAAGAAGAAAAAAGAGAAAACGGGGAGGACAAAACGGAAATTTAGCAGAGGCCACCACGTCCCGGGTCAAGTCCGGTAAATACCTTTTCAAAAACAGATTTTTGTAATTGCTCCTCAATTTAAAAAACCAGGATACCGCCGTTAAAATACTCCCTCTTCCACAGATTTTCCGGAAAAATACGGGATGGCCTCTGTCGCGAGGCGCGAGAAAGCCCCGGAAACAAAAGTCGCGGGAGATGCACTACCTTGAGCTTTAACCTAGCCTGCTGTAAAAATTCGAGATCGATCAATCAATCTATCTGTCGGATTTTGGGAGGAGCAGCAGAGACGGGACGTCCGGATGGTCTCTCCCCGACGAGAATTAAAAGAGGAACATCGAATTAAAAGCGGGAGGACAGAGAAACGGCAAGGGAAATTATCATCGAGCGAACTCGCAAAACCCCGCGAGACGCCCGGCGGCCCTACCAGGATAAGAAGCTCCACGTGGTGAAAAATGCCTAATTTATTATCGGCGTGATTCCGGCGGGCCCCTCGCTCATCACTGTCTGGCGAGACGTGGCTGAGCGCGGAGGTTCCGATCACGGATGCCGAAGCAGTGACGAGTCCGCAGATACCGGTGTGAAACGAACAGACCTAATTGTAGAATCGCTAATTTTCGCGTAGATTGTTCGGAAGAGACACGTTCGCGGGTCGGCTAATAATTATTAGAATTAGTCTTTCAAAAGGTTAAGAGAAAATTTAAGAGTATTGCGCGTAGGATTTTGTCCCGGCGCCCGACTAACCGCGTGTTCTTTCCGTGCGCACATTAAGAGAGGCTTTCTCTCTCCCGCGGATACGCCGACAGTTTGCCGCAATTTTATTGTATCGATGTCTAGAAATAAAGTCTCGTACCCGTAGTTATTGTGCCGTCTCTCGTTTGTTAGAGTTTATAAATCTTAGTATGTAATCGTCCCTACAGTCGCGTATAAGATAAAAGCGTTATTCTTTTTGCGCATGCAATTATTCGAGTATCCTTTCTATCTTTTTTGTAATTGTGCGGAGGACGTCCCGCGTAATAGATATCAGAAGTAAATCGCGCGGAATTTACTATAGTTTACGGGAGATTTCGCGTAGTGCCAAGGTTAGGAGAATCAATTACTTCGCACGAACCATATTAATCCTTGAGAGCCTTGTGCTACGCAGATGATGCAGTACTGATGGCCGAGAATGAGGACGACTTACAAAAACTACTCAACAAATTCAAAGCAACAGCAAGAAAAGTTTAATATGCTCATATCCCGTAAAAACCCCAGGCAATGGTGATCGCAAAAGAACCGATTAGATGCAAGCTAATGGTAAACGACCACATCGTCGAACAAGTAATGAGCTTTAATTATCTGAGAGTGGAAACATATAGTGACAGATACCTTCTGAACGAGGCAAGAACACAGACAAATAAGCAGGCCAGAATCGCAGGCTATCTCAGGGGCATAGTATGGAGGAACAAATATATGAGCACGAAGAGCAAGATCCGGATATACAAAACCTGCATTAAACTAGTACTCACCTATGCAGCAGAGACGAGAACTGAAACTTCGGGGACGAAAAGGATGATGAGGACAATGGAAATGAGGATACTGAGAACTATCAAGGGAGTTAGCCTCAGGAATAGAATAAGAAGTAACGATATACGGAGAGAGTTCGAATTATAAGACGTAGTGAGATGGACGAGAGCACGGCGTCGATTTTGGAGAGATCACGTTGATGGGTGAGCCCAGAACAACTACCAAACTGAGCAAAAACACGAAACCAAATACCAGACGGGCCATAGGAAGACCACCTAAACGGTGGTACGAATGTTGGACCTCAGGATCACAGGAGGAAATGCCAGTGGAACCGACAGGACTTAGTCCTACTACACGAAAAGAAGAACCATATTAAGTCTCGTGCATTAACAAGTATTCGCCACGTATATGGGCAATTTGCCCCCGGGTCCCGCGTGTAACCTGATATCTCCACGTCGGGTCGTCACAAAGTCGCAGAATCATAACACCGCGCCGCGCGTTAACCGTACTTTCGCCGTACAGTATCTTTACAATGTAATATACGATTTCGATTTTTTGTAGTTCGGCGTCATATAAAAATTCTCCGCCCGCAATGAACGACAAGTACGCAGATCTCAATTTTTATCTTGTCTGACGGGATTTTGTTTTTTTTATATACAGATTACCCCAAACATTTATTTTTTTTTTTCGTTATCCATTTGCTTCATTGATACAATATATTCTATTAATATTACATTTAGGTGATTCTAAATAGCCACTCTCGAACTTTGTTTTCTCTCCCGTCCAAACTCCCTTCTCTACCCCATGACGCTCTGAGCGAGTCGAGTATTGCCGTCGCGAAAATTTTCGGGACGTTTTAAGATTTTCGCAAGTTCTCTCCCTATTTGTGAATTTTCAGAGTGGCGCGAATCTTGCGCCATGCGCCCAGGCATACGAAAATTTATTGTGTCTCCGCGAATCTCCCGCTTTCCGCGTCCCAAGGTGTGCCGTCGGCCAACCACATCGGCCCTACTTTTCGGATACTTTTCCGATGTACAAAAATATTTACGGTTACAATATAGCTCATTCATTCAAGTTTATTCCCGGGCTCCCCTAGAAGTTGCCGGGGGGTTTTCAAGGGACCGCCAAACCCCTTACCCTCCTCCTTTTCTCGTTACAATATGTTACATATGCGGTGCTTTTTTCTGATAGAAGCGTTCCCGAACCTTTATAATCTTTCTCTAACCACTCACAATTCCATATCAATTCCCTGTGGCGCTTTTTTTTTATAGGAGCGTTCCCAAACCTCTACAGTTCCTTTTATTCTATTCACACCTTTTTCCCTTTTCCTCTTTTTCCACCTTCTTACTTTTTCGTCTCCAAATCCTCTCCTTCCCTTTTTCCACTTCTTCTTCTCCTTCCAGCCGAACCGCCTCCCTCTTTTTCCTCACTTCTCCCCTTTCCTCTTTCATCACCTTTTTCTTGGCAGGCCATGTGGGGTGATTGGCTCAAATTGAATTCGAACCTGAGACCTTAAGTAGTCTTCCGACTTAACCCACTGGTCTACCATTTCACTCTTTACGGTTATAATATATATTTTTTACTTATATAGATATACTTATAATTTAAAAAGGAACAATAGGTAAGGACATTTTAATCTAAAATAAATAACACAGATTTATAT
Source organism: Nylanderia fulva (assembly GCF_048542155.1). Lineage (NCBI taxonomy): Eukaryota > Metazoa > Arthropoda > Insecta > Hymenoptera > Formicidae > Nylanderia > Nylanderia fulva. Next base: position 76,387 of record NW_028190508.1, read on the forward strand.
AAAATATTTTTTAATTTAAAAATATGTATAAATTTACATTTTTGCAATTGGCGCGCGAAAAGTCGCCCTTTCCACACATAATGGGATTTTAGAAAGAGCTCCCTTTCCACGTATCGGTCACACAAAATATCGTAGCCAACATGTGCGGGTCATAAATCGGCCGATCGTGCGGATTGTCACACTCGGCTTCGTCTCGTGCGCCAAACTTCCGTACTCTCGGCCGATTTACGATCCCCCGCACTTGTTAGCTATATATATTGTGTTTGTGCGTATAAATTAAAAAAAAATATAATATAAAAGATAAAATAAAAATATATGCAATATATAGAAATATATAAAATATAAAAATTAAAATATAAAATATAAGATATGCAATATACAGAAAAATATAAAATATAAAATATAATAAATAGGTATATAAGGGGAGTTCTAAACCCCGATCTTCTGAGGGGGGGCGGGGGGGGGGGGACCTGCGGCGCGAGAAATGACGTCACGCGGGAGGGGAATCCGCGAGTTCTAGGGTCCGCGAAAAAAAGGATCCGCGAGTTTAAGGTCTGCGGGAGGGAAAGAGGAGCGACAAGATGAATGCTCCGCGAGAGAAAAATGATGACAAAGCTAATCCAAGATGCTTTAATATATGTATATATTTTTTTTTTACTTATATAAGATATACTATAATTTAAAAGAGGGTAAAAAGAGATTTAATCCTAAATAATTACAAATATATATATATATAATAAAATAAAATTATCAGCGATATCTAAGTTTCGAATCCAAAATAAGATAGCGCAAATATTCTCGCGAATTAACAATTGCATCATACGTTGAAGAACAAAGGGATGATCGGGATATATAATGAGGACCCATGCCGATGCCGGGCCATAGTACGGTGACCACGAGAGCGCATGCTTTCCTCAAGGAAAAATAGCTGTGAGAAAAAAGTTTAGGGGTGCAATTAAAATAGTTATTTCTGTGCAGTACAAGGAATTTTTTTCAAAAATGGAGAAAAGCAAAAACATATTTAGCGCGGCCTGTTGGAGCGTTCCCGCCAAGTCGCCACTTGGGCGAATATTTCGGATGGCTGCAAGATTGTAAAGAATTTATCACACAGCTGGGGAAGAACGCAACCGTGCCAAGGCGTCCGCGTCTCTCGATTGGACATAGGCAATCTCTCGTGGCGAGAATCGCACTCGGGGGTTTCCCAAAGGTCCCTTTTTGCAGAGACATTATGTCTTTGAATCCATTTTTAGTGGGGGTTTTAGTGGGCGGCAAAAACGCGAAAAGGACTCTTTGGGGGGAAATCGATACGGCTTTTCGATACCCGGTTATTTTCCCAGGCGAAAATTTAACCGCGGGACTAAAATCAAACCCGCGTAAATTTTTTTTGGAAAAATGCAGCAAACTTTGTAGTCGAAAACGTGGAGAATGTCCCTGAAAGAACCCCCAATCAGTGTAAAAGTGAAACTTTTTTTAAACGGCGAATTTGTGTCCGGTGAAAAGCGGGGGCAAAAAGTTCAACACGAGAAATTTTTTTGAACTCTTTGGGAAAGCCCCGATGTCGCGAGGGGTACGAGCCCCGCGTAATCGACCCCACGCTGATCGCTAGAAGATTTCCCAGGAACCGATAGCGGCTGGGATTATCGCGGATAATAGATTGACTGTGAATATAAACCAATTATTATTAACCCAAATGCGCCCCTGGATCCCCATGTAAAATTTAAACCGCAAAAAAATTAAAGGAAAAAAAAGAGCGGTGTTAATGTCCCGTTAGGGGAAAATGCGTTTTTTGCATCGTCCATTTGAAAAGTCGCTCTGTACCCCCCTAAAAGACATTGGAACGGGGAATTCTCCTATCCCATTACACCACAGGTAAATCTCCAAACTTTATTTTCCCAGGGACTGTGAATAAAATTAAAAAATTCAAACCGGGGCAAACGAATCTCCGTAAACGTGTACATTTGAAACGAAAACATCGTCCCGTACGTCTTTCGGAAAAAAAAAAAGAAAAGACAGGGTCAATTGCATCCGGGGAAGATAAAACAGCGTGGGGCATTTTTTTTTTGAAAAAAAAATCGTCTCCCCATGAGCTAAAAAAACGAGCAAACCCCAAAGGGTAAAAAATTTTTTGCGATCGGTAAGTATATATATATATATATTTATTAAAAACGTAAATTATTTTAAAAAATAATTTTAAATAAATTTTTTTTTTTTTACAGATGCCACATTTTTCTATTCGAGGAAAATTGCAGACGCATGGAAGTTTGGGGAAAAAAACAAAACGCCCGCGCTATTGGTTTGCCGACGCCCAAGGGCAAGGGGCCCTCAGCTTCCCCAACCCCCAAACCCCCAAAAAGGAAAAGGGCGGCTGCCGTTGGGGTTTTTCCCGACCTCGAGGGGTTTTGACAAAGCCCCGAAGATGTCAAAAATATCAAAAACCAAAAAGTTTTCAGCATCGCGTATTCGTACAGTGTTCGTAGGGGCAGCCCGTTGTCCACATAAAATTTCCCGCCGTAGTGTCGATTGCTTTCGCGGGGTTTCCCCAAAACATTTTAAAAAATTTAGCAATCGCGAAAAAATATTTTAAGGGAACCAATGCCCCCCTGAAAAATTTTAAAACCCCTTAACGAGGGGAAAAAATTTTTCGCAGGGGCAACACATTGTCAATATGCAAAAAACCGTTTACGAAGACGATCCCGCGTTCGCGTTTTCTTGCCTTTCTCACCGGGCGGCAAGGCCCCGCGCCCCTAAAATTGAAAATTTAAAAATTACAAAAAATTTATTTTGTTCCCTTGTCTTTACAATCTTCCGGGGGACGAGGCATTTTTTAAATCAAGGACATACCCCACAGCTTTAAAAGGAGAAATCAAATTATGCCGATAACAAAGGGAAAATACATACCCTTCTCAAAAAATGTTAGATTGAAACAAGATAATAATTAAAAAAATTAAATTTTAAAATTTACGTTTTAAATCGATTCGTACAAGTTTTCAGCGTAGTCTCGAAAAAATTAAAGCGTATTTTTGGTTTAAAGATAAACAAAAAATTTTTACTTTTCGAAATTCAAAATTTAACTAGTGAAAAATTCAATTTTTGACCAAAGGGAAAGGGCCCTTTCCCAAATACGAATACATTGACTGCGGGGGAATTACAAGACACCTTTTTACCCCCCGGCGCGATTTCTTTTTTAAACATTTCCCCTGCCCGGGGGGAAAACATTGCCGAGAGTGATTAGGGCCCCACGCCGAGACCGTTGGACCCGATTTTTCCCCTTCGAACGCTAGGCGAATTAGCGTTTTTAAAAATTAAAAAAAAAATTGATGCTTTTTTGGGGGCCCAGACAATTTGAAAATTTTTCGCGTTTAGGGTAAAAAGTTTTTGGACCTTCCGTCCCGGTTTTATTATACTCTCCCCGGATTACGGGGGGACGCCATTTTAAAACATACGAAAAAAAAATTTTGGAATTTTTAAAACAGACATTGACAGGGGTTAAATGTTTGTCGAACGGGGTATCCGCGGGGGGCCTTTTGTCAATGTTCAGGGCCGATACGCACGGGCCTAAAAACCCAAGTACATAAATCGACAAACCCATCAAAACCCAAATCGTACCTCTTTGTATTTTTGAATGAAAATTAATTTGTAGGGAGGGGCAGGTGTCAACCTTTCCCCGTAGCCGTTTTTCGGGGGGTCGACGATATTTTAAATTTTGACTTTTTCATCTATCCCCTTTTCGATTCGCCTTAGGCTAGTTCTAAAAGGGTAAAATTTAGAAAAAGGCGGCACTTCATGCGCGCAAATTGACCAAAACCTTTTTGCCCGACGCGCATAAGCCCCCAAGGGGGGAGTATAAACCCCTTTCGAACGCTTTGCGAAAAGGGAAGGGCGCTAGGTAATACCTTCGTAATCTACAGCAGGCCGCGCCCCAAGCTACGAATAAAAAAAAAGATACCGCTATTTCCCCTTTCACAAAAACAAGGGGGGGGCTGAAAAAAACATCAAAACTAAACACACATTTTAAAACCCCGAGCGAAAAACGATTTTAAAAAAAAAATTTATAAAAATTTTATGAATAATGGGGTTTATTGGGGCAAACTTGAAAAATGTGCGCAATCATTTTTTGGATTTAAAATTTATTAAAAAAGGGGAAGGAGGGTTACGGTGCGGAACAAGGGATCGCAAAACAAATTTTTTCTTTAGTACAAGAAATTTTTTTCCGGAAAAAATTTATTGCCATAGAATTACGAAAACCCCAAGAAAAAATTCTAAAAAACCCAAAATCTACGTGGGCAGGGGCCCCATACTAAACAATCAAAAGAAATTTTCTTTAAAATTTTCACCACGAATACAGTCCCCGCTCTATCGTGACAAGGGGTTAGATTTGTACACCAAACCGGTTTATTTAAATTTTAAAAATTAAATGTCAGGATTTTATAAAATTTTTAAACCCGATTTGCTCGTTCGAAAAGGGGGGGGCGATTACCCCCGCAAATAAGGGTGTAAGGTAAAACCGCTCGCGAAAAAAAAAGGGGTGGGGGGGGTTTTGATAAAAGATGAGAAAACGGCGGGGATAAATGCCCGAATTGTCGGGCTTAAGAAAAAATTTGGATTTTTTTGGGGGGGACGGAAAAAACGACACAAAAAAGGGCCCAAAAGGGTGTCAAAAGAAAACTTGAAACGCGTATAAAAAATTTCGCGATTTTTTAAGCGTTGTCTTAATGACAAAATTTTGAAAAACGCTTCAAGTCATGCATAAATGGGAAATTTGCAAAAAGGTATCCACCCGCGAGACAAAAATTGCTCAAGCCCCAAAGAGGGAAAAACGGTAGTCGTCCCTGAGTCGCCGGGCCCCTTTTCCCGTGGGGACATTATAGAAACCGTTGTAAATTATTTTTATTATATTTTTTTTTTTTATTAAATTTTTTATATTTATTATACTTTTTAAATTTTTATTTATTTATTAAATTTTTTATACTTTTCTATTTAATATTTTATTTATTTATTATACTTTTATTTTTATTTTTATTTATTTATTATATTTTTTTAAATTATTGTGAGGTTGTTGTGTGCCTGGGAGAGACACTTAAGGGTCCCCCAAAATTTGGGATGGGAACCCCGGGGGCCCCCGTCAAAACTTGTGGGGGTGTTTGTGAGAAATGCACTAAAACTTTTTGTTTTTAAAAATTTTTTTTAAACTTCAACCACTTGGCCCTTTATTTTATTTCACTATCAAGACACTGAAGTTTTTCGAGTGTCCCGGGCACAAAATTTTATATTATTTCCGCGTATCGGCAAAACTGCAAAGTCGATGCTAAGTGCGCCCCCGCGGTTAGGAAAATGGGGGTTAGAGCGATTATTTTGTCGGGGACTGAGCGGGGTTGTCGCGTCTCACTTCTTTTTATATCTTTGTTTTTTGGAGTTTTTCCCGATGGGAAGGGGTGCCTGGCAACAGGTTTCCCCGGTCGAGAATCTGGGTGAAAAAGCAAAGCAGTTTAAAAGGCCCCTTCGTTTTGCTTGCACGTTGCCAATTTCTGTTTTCCGGTAATTTTCGCTTTGGGATGCGTTTTTAACGCGGTCATTTGTCGTAATTCTGATTTCGCGTAAAACCTCGCTGAAAGCGTTTTTTAAAAACCCCCGGCCCTTTTATTGTCGAAAATTCTGTTTCCGCGATACCTCGCATCGTAGGGGGTTTTTTAACCGGTCAGTGTCTGCCCGAAATTGGCGGATGCAATACGAGTACCCTTTTTTAATATTATTTAACCCTTTTAATAGTTATATCTATTGTAAAATCTTTGGGGTAAAACATCCCCCCCTTTAAAAAGAAGAAAAACAAAGGCATAATTTTTTCCGTTATACAAAAATTTTAAAATGTTTACCCCGTTCAAAATAAATTTAACTTTTTCCTTTTTTTCCAAAAACGCGTACTATTACTTTTTTTTTTTTAAAATCTGGGTTTACACCCCAGTAATCGCGAGAAATCGTCACCTTAGTTTTTCTTTTAATGTCTTTCTATTTTTTACTTTCCAAATTAAAAATTTACATGAAAAATATTATATTATAATATGATTTTTTTTTACTAACCCGCTCGAGGTCATTGGGTAAAAAAAATTTTTTTCTTTTAAAAATTTTTGGGTTCATACCCGGTAAATCATTGTCCTATTTTTTTTTATTTTCGTTCGTAATTCTAAAAATTTTCCCTGCGTTTTTTTTGGTTAGATTTTTTTAATTGTGAGTTTTCTCATGTCCCCCGTCTTGTGACGGTGAATTTTAAAAATTTCGGTAAATATGCCCTTGGGTTCTTTACGTAAGTCTTCTCTTTGTCTCCAATTTTCATTTTCCACCCCCCGTTTTTAATTTGACAGTTTCCTTGGGGTTAGTGGGGGCCCGGTTTTTTTTTTATTACAAAATTTTGTTTTCTGTGTATCCGTCACATTTTTTTTTAAATTTTTTTTCTTCCTTTTTTGTTAATACAACCTGTGGGGGGTTTGATGTAAGGGGACCCATCCTGTCGTTTTCGTTACCCGAAGCTACCTTCATTCATGTTATCTTGCATTCTTTGGGCGTATACTTTTGAAATTTCGCAGGGGGAAAATTCGTTTTTTACGCGATAAGTCGGCTGTATGTTCGCATATAAAAATTTAGATTTTATTTTCCCTCATTTTGTAAACCCTCATTTGTTAAAATTTAAATATTTTAACAAAGGGTTTAAATGGAAAATATTTTTTTCAAATTGAAAAACCTTTAAAGGGTTTTTTGAAATGCTGCCAGGGGGAATTAAATTGCCTTTATTATGTTATATTTTGGGCCCTGGGGATTTTTATGGGAACGCATATTGTATATAAATTATATTTTTTTTACGTAGGGCACTTCCGTTTGCATGTTTTTTTTTTATTTCATGCCAGTTTACTGCGGTTTTTCAAAACGGAAAAAAATACCCCTGTTTAACTGTTTTGGGCGGTTTCCCTTTTAAAGTGTGCGACAATGTTTTTCAAATGGTACTAATTTGGGGATGTTTTTTTTCCTTCCTCGTTTTGCGCTAATTTTTAAATAATTTTTCCCGCGTCCCAAAGGCGTTTGTTAATGCTGCCAAAAATTTTTTTCATTTTTGGTTCCCGTATCTTTTCAAACCCGTAATATATTGGCAAATTTTTCCCTGTAAAAATTTTTTTTCCCTCTTTTTTAAAATTGTTTTCAAAAACTTCTTATATTTGTTACCGTATTTTTGGATTTTTTTATTTTGATGCCTAACGGGGGTTTTTGTAACGTGCTTTTGGGTTATTTTTTAATTTTATTTGTTCATTTTTTTTTTTTCGTATCGGGGGCCCCTGGTAAACGAACCTGTTTTTTGGCCCGGTTCCTATCCCGTAAATTTTCCCCCAAACTTTTGTTGTATGTCTGTCGAGAGTGTTTTAAATTTGTATTATCTTTTTTTTCCCAAATAGTTTAGTTTTTTTTTTGGGAATTTACTAACAAAATTAAAGGCTGTGTCTTGTTGCGTTAAAAACATTGCCCGTTTTTTCCCGTAGGGCTCAAATTAAAATTTTTTTTTATGAAACCCTTTGTTTCGCATTTAATGTTGCTAGGCCCAGTTTTATTCCCGTTTCCCGTGCTTTTGGAAAAAGTAGAGGCCCTATTTTTTCAAAAGGGACCCGGGGCGTTGGTAAATTCCTCGGTTCGTATGGCTTTGGTTTGACCTTTCTTAAGTCGCTGCGTTGGAATTTGAATATGTTTCATCCGTAATATATATAAAATTTCCCCCTTACTTTTTTTAATTTTTGGGTATGCTTTTTTTTATAAAAAAAGCGGAGCATTCGTTTTTTATATTTTTCGGGTCGTTTTTTTCAGTCTTAGGAAAAACTTTTTTTTTACGTGGCGGCACACATTTTAACATTTTATTTTCTTTTTAATTGTTTTAAAATGCAATGCTTATTCGCTTTTGGGAGGGATTTGTTGGGCCCTTACTGTCCGCCCGCCCCCGGTTGGGGGGCCCCCGAAAAAAGGGGGGGAAGAGTTTTCCCCGGGCGTACGATGGGGTTTCCCCGGGTTGGGCCGAATGTGCCCCCGGGGGGCCCGGGTGACCCCGTTTCCCTTGGGCACTTTCCCCCTTGATACGCCCGATACGCGAGTATGGCTTTGGAATTGGGGGTTTTTGGTGGGGACGACCAGCCTTGACCGATTCGCGATCCCGGGAATGGGGTAAGTCTAAATTTTCGATAAAAAATTTTTAGTCTGTTTTTTGGGGGTTTTGCGTATTGCTCTTCTTCCCTTTTTTTATTGTGTAGTTTTACGTCGGAGTTCTTTCGATTTTTGTAACGTCCCCGCCCATAAGGCGTCAAGTTTCTTTTTATCGTCCCCCGTCGAGCGTATCGTAAAATATAAGTTTTTTATCACCGACTTTAAATTTTTTTTTCTTTCGCGTCTTTATTCATTATTTTTTTGATTTGATTTCTTTCGTTTACGGATTTCCCTTTGCAATTTGGGGTTTTGGGCCCTTAAAACTTTCCCCAAGCTCTTGAGCGTAAATCGTCGAGCTGTATGTGGCCCTCGGGGTTTTTGTTTAAAGGCCCTGGTAGGGTTGGGGCCCGATGTCCGTAAAAAATTAAATTTAACCCGGGTGTACCCCGGTTTCACTGTGGGGGGGTCCCTATTGTAAGTAAACATTTATAAAAGGGGTCCATTCGTCCCCAAATCTGTTTTATCACGGCAACATAATGGCGAAAAATACTCTGCTAAAGTCCTAGGTGTCGTTCGGGGGTGCCCCCTTTGTTTCCGGGGGATACGCCGGTTTTTGTTTTTTAATTTTTTTATTTTTTTCAGTTTACATGTGTCCCCTTTAAAAATTTCACTTAAAAAATTTGTTCCCCTTATCCCGTCCCAAAAATTTTTTCCGGACCCGTGTTTTTAGGATTATTTTTGTTACCCAAATCCTTTTCGATTGTGCCAGCTTCCCGGTTCGGTATTGGAATGCCCCTTTCTAAATTTTTTAGGGTGTCTTTTGGGAAAGTTAATAAATATTTACTCCCTTCTATTTTTTGGTTTGCGGCCCACAAGGGCCAAAGACATTTTTCAATGGGTTTCAGGGATATCTGTAATTATTAATGGGCTTATTTTTTTCCCCGACAATTTATTTTTTTTTACATGAATCCCCCGGTTGGGGGATGTATTTTCGGCGTCTTTTTTTTAAACCCCCGGGCCCAAACTGATCTAAAAGAATTTTCCTTAAATTTTTTCTTTCTATTCCCTGATGTCCCCCCAATGGGCGCATCGTGAATTCATTTTAGTATCTGTTGTTTTTCCTCTTCGGTGTACGTCCTTCATTCTTTCATCGTTTCCCCTTTTTTCTTTTTTTTTTTATCTTGCATTTTACCTTCCGTCCTTTCGCTTATTTGCTTTGGATTACGGGTTTCCGGGCTTAATGCCTCAGCGTTTGCGTTTTGCTCGTTTCCGGGCCTTTTGTAAAGAATTTTTGTAAACGTAAATTTTTCTTTAAATTTTTTTTTCCCGCGGAAATCAACCTTGAGCCCCCGGGGCATTCACGGTTTAAAAACCTACCAAAAGGTTTATGATCCCCTAATGATTTTTAATTTGGTCCCGTACACGTTTGGGTTTTAAAAGGTTTTTTCGGCCCATACAATTTTCTAATAATTCTTTTTCCGTTTTTTGTGTTAAAATTTTGCCTTCCCCGCGAAAAATGCACTTGCTTGCGTAAAAACAAAAAGGGCGGGCATTGCCTATGGGCCCCCTGAGAGCACGGCTCCGATTGCATAATCAAAGCGCTGTGTTACAATTTAAAATTTTCCCTTTTTAAAAAATTGGATATTTTAATATCGGGGGGCCGGGTTTTTTAACTTTTCTTTTAAAAAATCGAACGCAATTTGTTGCTCGCTGTTTTCCGAAAGGTTTTGCCCTTTTTTGTCAAAACTAGTCAGGGGGGTTTTTCAATCTTTGGAAATCCTAATGAAATTCCTATAATAACCCGGGGAGTTTCCTTTAAAAAGCCTTTTCCAACTTTAAAATTTTTTTGGGGTCGGAAAAATTTTTTTCCCGGGCCCCAATTTTTATGGGTCCCCGGTTTTAAAATAAACCCTTTTCCGAGAATGTGTCCTAAGTAATAACTTCTTTCCGGGAAAAAATTTACATTTTATTGGGTTTCAATTTTATGTTTTTGCGTTTCCCTAATTTTCTGTAGCCCCTTCCCCGGCCTTTTTTATGATTCCTTAAAATTGGGCCCCTTATGAAAAATGTCTCGAGATATACGAGGGCATTTGAGGGCCCTTTAATTCCCGTCGTATGAATTCATTAGTCGTTGGAAGGGCGCGGGGCATTCTTTGTCCCAAAAGGCATTCTGTTGAATTTAAATGGGCAAAAGGGTTGAGAAAGCCGGTTTTTTTTTTTTTATCGTATTCAGCCCCTCGGGATCGGGGGATAACCTGATGCTAAAACGAGGGGTTGTAAAATATTTAGGGGTTTTCCCAGCTGGTCCAAAAAGTCTTTGATGGGTTTGGGAGCGGAAACGAGTCGCCTACTTAAGGGCATTCCCTTTTAAAATTACAAATACCCCCTTTGTTTGGGTTTCCGGTTTCGGCACTTTTTTTGGGCCCACAACAGTGGAGCGTTCCCTTGGCTAACGCTTGGGCCTGATTTTAAAGCCAGCAATTTGCATCTCTTTAAAATTTTTTATTTTCCTCCGCCTTTGCTTCTCCGGCAGGCGGGACGGTTTGACGTTGCCCGGGGTGAAACGGCGCGGTGGTTTTTTCATGTTCCCCGGTCGCGGTGCAGGGTCAGTGGTTTCCATTTAAGAGAAATAAAAAAAATAGTTTCGCATACCGTGTATGCCGGGCCCTTCTTTTTACGTTTTTGATTGGGGGGTCCGTAATGATTGTCATTTCTTCCCGGTTTTTTTTTGCTCGAATATTTGGAATTCTTTTCGTATGGGGGTTTTTTCATGCTTCATTTCCCCCTCTATTTTTTTTTATAGTTATTAGCGGCGTTCTTAAAATCGACAACTTTTTTCGGTTTTATTTTTGACACTGACTGGAAAACAGTAGTCTCTGGCTGCCCCGGGCCTCGTCCCCATATACACCCGGGTTTCAGTTTTTTTGGGTCTTTTCGATTCCCGCGCTATTTTATTTGTGGCGGCTCGGGTAATTGTTTCGCTGCGCGGCTGTAACCGGGTTCTTTTGTATGGTTGCAAATTTAAAACGGCATCTCCATGGGGAGTTCCCGTTTTTTTAAATTACAGTTAACTCCCCGTTTCCCAAAAAAACTATCCCCAGAATTCCCCTTTGTATTTCCCTGGGAAATCGTCTTTGAAAGACCCTATGGGGGTGTGTTTTTTTTTCCGCCTCCATGCAAATTTTTTGCCGGCCCTCCTTTTTCCCATTTTTCGCGCTTTTTGTCCCCTAATTTCCAATGGGGCGTTATTTTTCCTTTTTAAAATTTAAAGCGTCTCTTTTAAAATTTTTCAGGTTTTTTTAACGAAATAGTTGCCCCTGAATCGAATACATTTTAAAACTGCGCCCCTTCTTTGCTTTTACGCATCGGTGTGTAATTAAAACTAAACCCGCCCCTCTCTTTAGTGTGGGTCGTAGGTGGATCCAAACTCGACGGGGGCGGGCCGGGGTCTCTCCCCCGAGTCTCCCTCGTTGCTGTCGGTTCGTAACTGCTAAGGCTTTGCTCGGGAAACGTATCACCCTTTTCCCGTTTTCGGTTCTTTCGGGTTTGGTTTTGATTAACTTTCCTTTTTTTTTCCTCATTTCGTTCTGTCGGGGATTTTTTTGTCGTTTTTGGCCGTCCTTTATCGTCCAGCATTTTCCCCGGCTGGTCCCTTTTTTTTCAGTGGTTTCCAAAAATTTTTTTCTGCTTGATTTTCGCGATCTGGGCCCTTTTGGGTTTCGGAACGCGTATTTACTGTTACGGCATTTTTCGTTGTGTGCCCGATTTTCCCCCTTTATAACATTGGGACGGCCTTTTTTTTTGAAACGCGGGCGGCGATCCCTCGTAAAGGTTTTGATTTTGTTTAAATTTCTAGATCGCGGGTTTTAGTTTGGGGGCCCTTTAAAATTTTTTTTCGGGGGGGTTGCGGCCGTTTTTGCCTTGCAGGGGTTTTTGGGAAATTTCGAAAAACGAAAAAAGAAGTTGTATCTCGTTTACCTAGTCCTAATTTTGGGAAATTTTGCAAGGCTTGTTTTTTTTTTTTATAGAAAATTAGTTGATCCGCTTTTCAAGGGGGGGGGTGATCTTTTCCCCCCGTCAGGATTCAAAAATAACTCTATAGCTAAGGTATCGAAAACTTGCGCGCCCTTTATTTGGGTTTTGGTTTTTGGAATTTAAATCTTCTGCAAATACGTAGACTCCCCTACTTTTGGTATTAAAATTCCAATTGTCGCTTTAGTTCGGGTATGTCTGTTTTGTCTTTGGGGTTTGGAAAAAACTAACATTGCTTTTCCCTTTTTAGTTCGTGCATAGGATAGGGTCCCCCCAATCCTTTTTTCGTTTGGCCCCGGGTGTAGTTTGTCATGGCAGTTTGGAAAGTGGCTTAGGAATTCCTGTAATTTATGTTTGGGGCCTTTCCCCTCAATTCCGGAATCTTTGCCGGGTTCTTTTAACGTTAAAAAAGGTCCTGCGGGCCTTGTCGATGTCTAAACGGGAAATCTTGGTCGTCCGTACCCCAACGTTTTTATTTTTTGTTTGTTAAATTTTCGGGGTCCCCGCGTTTTTCCTCGCGGGTGTGTGGGTCCCGGCGGATTCGACCTCGTTCGTCCGGGGTATGTCTAATATCCGGGAATTTTTTCGCCTAATATGTCTATTTCCGTGAGGGATTTCCCCAAGTAGTTCCGCATGCCTTATTATTCACGTAGCATAGGGTTATCTTTCCCGGGCCCCCCCATAATTGGAGTTTTGCGCACCCCGATTTGTCCCCAAAAGGGCTATCTATGTATCGTCTGGTAAACCCCGGGGGTTAGTTGTTCCTATTTCGCTATTAGGGGGGGGTTTTTAAAGTTTCTCGGCTTCCCCCATCGGTGTTTTTCGCGGGGCTATTGTACCGTGGAGACGGGGCAATTTTCGCGGTCGATGGCACCCCGGCACCTCCCGGCCACCCTTTGGCGGTGTTCGCAAACATTTTCCCGAAACTCACTCGGATCGAAAAAACTACTTCGTTGTGTAAGCAAAGGGTTCCCCGGTTTTGTGACCCCTTTTCTAAAAGGGGTTCGTCTCCCGCGTTTGTTACTTTCTTTTTTTAAAAATTTTTAACCCGGTTTTTTGGTTTTCCCCCTTTTCAAAAAAACTTTCGTCAAAAATGTTAAAGGAAATTTGCGTTCGGCTTTCCCCTGAGTATATGATTTGGAGTCGCTCTCTCCGGAAAAAATGCTTTTAATTTTATCCGCACTTTTCCGAGGTTTTCAAGGTTTTCGGTATTTCTTTTTATTGATCGTGCGCTGAGGCGCTATGTAAAACCCCGAAATTTTTCGCTTTTTGTTTGTCGGGGGTGTTTCGCTTCCCCCGACTTCCTGCAGATGTTAAAAATTTTGGTTTTGGACCCTTTCTTAAGGTTTTTCTTAAACCTCGCTTTTCTGACGCCCGCAAAATCATCGCTCGGCAGTGTTGATTTCGGGGCGGTCCGGGGGTTCCCTAAGGTGATCCCGGGGGTCGCTGTACGGTTTCGATGCGTTGTTTTTTCCCTGTTGTCGTAGGTCCCCGTTCCCTTTGGGTGATGGCTACCCCCCTTCTTCCCCACGGCTGATTTCGTTGTCCCGGGGGGGTGTGTCTTTTTGTTCGTACGGCACGCGTCTTATACGTCGGCCCTTTTGTTTTGTTTTTTTTTCCCGTTGATTATTTTGTTCGACGTGCCTGAATTAATTTCTGCTTTATTTTTTCCCGGTTTTTCCCCCGGTATTTTTCCCGACGGTCCTTTGGCGAAACCCCCCCGCTGGGCCCCCAAATTTTTTTGTGTGGCCCCGGGGGAAAACACTTTTAAAGGGGTTTTGCCCAAATTGGGGGGGGGAATCCCGGGGCCCTCAGGACTTGTCGGGTGTTTGAGAGAAAGGGACACACTTTTTTTTATTAAAATTCTTTATTCAAATTCAACCACTTTGGGCTTTTTTTTTATTTCACTATCAATACACGGGAAACTTTCCCAAATGTGCGGCACTGACTTTATATTACTCCGCGTATCGCGCACAACCAGGGTCGATGCTAAGTGCGGCGCGGGGTTTTGCGGGATCGTGGTTAGAGCGATTATTTGGGGTCTGGGGAATGAGCGAGTTGTCGCGTCTCTACTCTCTTTTTTAACGTTGTTTTTTTTGGGGTTTTTCCCCACCCGGGAAGGGGGGCCTGGCAAAAAGGGGTTTTCCCCCGGGCGAGAATCTAGGGGCAAAAAGAACAGAATTTAAAGTCCTTCTTCTTTGCCTTGGCACGTTTTACCAATTTTTGTTTTCCCCGTATATTTGGGATTTTATCGTTTTTTTAAAAGCGGGCATTTTTCTGTCGTTTTGATTTCCGGGGTTTTAAACCCCGCATCGTTTTGCGCTTTTTTAACGCGGTCATTATCTGTCGTAAATTTTTCGATTCCGGTATACCTCGCATCTAAAGGTTTTTTTTAAAGCGGTCGTGTCTGTGTAATTTTCGGATGCAAAAACGAGTACCCAAATTTTTAAAAATAGTTAAATTTTAATAGTTTTATCTATTGTATATCTTTGGGGGGTAAACAGGAGGGATTTAAAGGGAATTATTATTTTTTGTTATATATAATTTTATATTTTATATAATTTTTTATAAATTTTGGGATATATGGTATACCCAAAATATTGTAATTTTTATACAATGATTGAATAAAAAACAATAAATAACATTGTTTTTATGTTTTCCCCAAGGGGTTGTGGGCCCAATGTTTGAAAACCCAGCCCTTTCCCCAAACCCCCGTCCCCCCCTCCTGCGCAGTATTTTCTCCACGGGTACCAAACCGGACAATTTGCCGCGATGACTCGTGTCGTAAACGCCCCCAGCGGAAAAGAGTCTTGCGATAATCCCGAGTAGATATGTTT